>NC_064852.1:43845848-43860848 GCF_024139225.1 Suncus etruscus
ATACACACAACAGCTATGTGTTCTTTCAAAGAATATCTAGATCTACACAATGGAATACTATGCAGCTACTAGGATAAAGGAAGTCATAAAATTTGCTTATGTTATATAGACATAGAGAGTATAACACTAATGAAATGAGTCAGAGGGTGAGGAGAAGACAAAGAATGGTCACATTCACATATAGGATATAAAAATAGTATGACAATAATACACAAAGACAAAAGAAATGATGGGGAAGTGCAAATAGGACATAAAAGGGACCACATGACAATAACAGTTGGAAATGATCACTCCAGACAAGAACTGGGAAATAAAACTAAATAAATTGATATGAATGATACACCATTTAATAATAGTATTGCAATCATATGAGAGAAAGAGAGAGAGAGACAGAGAGAGAGAAGTATCTGCCATAGAAACAAATTGAAGCTAGGTGGAGAGACTGAAGTATAACTGGGAAAATGGAGGTGGGGAATGAACAGTAGAAAGAAGATGAGTGATAGAACATTGTATGACTGAAACTCAACTATCAACACATTTTTAACTGTGTTTCTTATGGTGGTTTATTATTTTTTGAAAAATACAGGTATATATAAAAACAAGTCTATAATAGAGTAATGTCACTAAAATCACTGAAAATTACTACTTTAATGAATAAGAAACTCTTAATTCAGCTTATCAAAATCATTCAGTTTAATGATTCACATAGTCTAAATATATAGCTTTCAAGAATATGTGGAAGCTATTACTATACATGAAAGTACTTCACTTTTTAATTAATTATACTCATTTTCAATCTTAATCTCGACAATCTAAACATTACTTGTTTAAAGATATTTAGCAAATTTCCACTTCCCTAGTATAGCTCTTATTTTTTCACAAATTTTATATTACGAAAATTCAATATTCATAAGAGTTGTACAATTGTCAAACTTTATAATATAGGGGCCGGTGCGGTGGCTCTAGAGGTAAGGTGTCTGCCTTGTCAGCTCTAGCCTAGGACGGACAGCGATTCGATCCCCCGCCATCCCATAAGGTCCCCCAAGCCAGGAGCTACTTCTGAGCACAAAGCCAGGAGTAACCCCTGAGCGTCACCGGGTGTGGTTCCCCCCAAAAAACAAAAAATATATAATATAGTTCCAATAGCTTAATCATCATCACCATGATAAATATTAGTAAATGAAAACATTCATGTGAAAAAATATTTATATTTTTGTATTGTTACCAAATTTATTCATTACATCAACTATATTTAAGATGTAATTTTTTTGAGGGAGGGGATTTGGGGGACCATACCTTATGGTGCTCAGGCTCTGAATTTAGGTTTTATCTTTGCAAGGCACTATAACTGCTCTATTATTTGTTTTGTCTTCTAGAAATATGTAATATTCTTGATATTTATTTAAAACTACATATATAAGTACTTTGAGAAATGAAAGTAATTTCCCCAGCATTTTCTAATAATGTTTTATATTATCAGATACTTTAATACAGTTATTAATTTTCATCTTTACTGTATTTTGAAGGAACAGGAAAATATGATAGCATAAAACATAGTATATTAAAATATATAGCATGCCAGATATTCTAGAAAATTTGATATTTTTATCTATAAAGCAAACATTAACTATAAAAACACTTAAATATACATGACCAGAAAATACTGGATATTTTGCATGCAATAATATTTCCATAATCACTTTCACATATATTGAACTTTCACATGTTAATATAAATTTTGGTGTCTGGGGGACACATATGGCGGTGCTTAGGCATTGCTTTTGACTCTGTGTGATCATTCCTGGTAAGCTTAGAGGACCATATGATCCTAACATAGGACACAAAATAGGTTGTTGGTCACATGTAAGGCAAATGCCCTACCTGTAGTATAATATCTATGTTTGTTTGTTTTTTATTTTGGGTCATACACAGCAGCACTCAGGGATTACGCCTGTCTCTGCACTCAGAAATAGCTTCTGGCAGCTCTGGGATGCCGGAATTCTAACCACCATCCTTCTGCATGCAAGTCAAATGCCCTACATCCAAGGCTATCTATGTCTTCAGCCCAATTTTTTTTAATTTTTTTTCAAAAATATGTTTTTAAAACAAAATTACACATAACTCTAGTCCTGGTACAAGAAATGACTACACTAAGTTGGAATACATAGAAATAGAAATAGAAATAAATAGAATAATTAGAAATAGAAAATGAGAGAAGTAGAAGAAGAAGAAGAAGAAGAAGAAGAAGAAGAAGAAGAAGAAGAAGGAGGAGGAGGAGGAAGAGGAGGAGGAGAGAGGAAGAAGGAGGAGGAGGAGAGAGGAAAAAGGAGGAGGAGTAGGAGGAGGAGTAGAAGAAGAAGAAGAAGAAGAAGAAGAAGAAGAAGAAGAAGAAGAAGAAGAAGAAGGAGGAGGAGGAGGAGGAGGAGAAGGAGGAGGAGGAGGAGGAGGAGAAGAAGTAAGATGAAGAAGAAGAAGAAGAAGAAGAAAAGGAGGAGGAGGAGAAGAAGAGAGGATAAGGAGGGGGAGGAGGAGAAGGAGGAGGAGATGACGAAGATGATGAAGGAGAAGATGAAGAAGAAGATGAAGAAGACAAAAAAGAAGAGGAAGAAGATAAAGAAGAAGAAGGGGGAGGAGGAAGAGGAGGAGAAGGCAAAGAAGGAAAAGATGAAGAAAAAGACAAAAGAAAAGAAGACGAAGGAGTAGAAGACGAAGAAGAAGACGACGACAAAGGAGAAGAAAGAAAGGAAGAAGAAGAAGAAGAAGAAGAAGAAGAAGAAGAAGAAGAAGAAGAAGAAGAAGAAGAAGAAGAAGAAGAAGAAGAAGAAGAAGGAAAAGATGATGAAGATAAAGATGGAGAAAAGGACAAAGGAGAAGAAAGAAGATGGAGAAGAAGGAGGAGGAGGAGGAAGAAGAAGAAGAAGAAGAAGAAGAAGAAGAAGAAGAAGAAGACGTAGAAAAAGACGAAAGAGAAGAAGACGAAGTAGATGAAGAAAAAGAAGATGAAGAAGGAAAGGACGACGAAGAAAAAGACGGAGAAAAAGATGAAGGAGAAGAAGACAAAGGAGTAGAAGAAGAAGACGACAAAGAAAAAGAGAAGAAGAAGAAGAAGAAGAAGATGAAGAAGAAGACGAAGAAGAAGAAGAAGACGAAGAAGAAGAAGAAGAAGAACGAAGAAGAAGAAGAAGACGAAGAAGAAGAAGACGAAAAGAAGAAGAAGAAGAAGAAGAAGAAGAAGAAGAAGAAGAAGAAGAAGAAGAAGAAGAAGAAGAAGAAGGAGGAGGAGGAGGAGGAGGAGGAGGAGGAAGAATTTTTGCCCTCCAGTTCTCTGATATATCAACACATGATCAGACCACACAGATATGCTTCCAGTTTTTTCCCACACATACACACATTTATTTATTTTTATTTACATCTTAAAATTCTTTTTCTTTTTAAAATTAATTCCTTTATTTAAACACTGTTGTTACAAGGTTGATCAAATATTTTATTTTTCACAGATGTAGTTATTCATGATTAAATTTCTTTCATGCAATGTACAACACCCTTCACCAATAAACTTTCCCACCATCGATGTCCCAGTTTCCTGCCCTCCTTCCCCCTTCCTGACTATTGGAATGATATTATTTTCTCTTTTTCTCACTCTCATTTCCTTTCTTTCTCTTCCACCTTTTAGACACCACAGTTTACAATATTGTACTGCGAGGTATCATGCCTATCATTTTATCTCCTTTCAGTATACAAGTCTTGTTCAACATGATTATATACAACTATTATTGTTATATTGGTCCATTCTTTACTGTATCTGCACTCATGGACTGTCTTCTTGGGTCTCTATTGTATCTGGATAAAATCGCCATACTATATTTTTATATCCCACAAATGAGTGCAATCATTCCATTTCTAACCCCTTCCCTCTGACTCAACAAAATATACTCCAAATCCATCTGTTGTGCATAAGCAAATTTCATGATTATATTTTTCATAAAAGTTGCATAGTATTCTATTGGCATACACATCTTTAAATGTTAAAATACTATTTAGTAGCCATAATAAATGACCACAAAATACAGAACTAAATCTATTAACATATTTTGTTTTAGGAAATTTTTTATAATAGAGTTTATAAAGAAATGTTTGGGCTGTTTACCTCAAATCAAGAGTGAGCATCAGAGCCGGTGAGGTGGCACTAGAAGTAAGGTGTCTGCCTTGCAAGCGCTAGCCAAGGAAGGACCGCGGTTCAATCCCCCAGTGTCCCATATAGTCCCCCAAAGCCAGGGACAATTTCTGAGCGCTTAGCCAGGAGTAGCCCCTGAGCATCTAACAGGTGTGGCCTGAAAAACTAAAAATAAATAAATAAATAAATAAATAAATAAATAAGAGTGAGCATCAACATGAAAAACAGATTAACCAAAATATGAAGGGTATTAATTGCCCCACACATTTCTCTGATCATTTAGTGAATGAGATCTGTTTTGGATATACTAGTCTTCATTCAGTGAATCAGAAAGTTTAATAATGTAGTTGTGCAATTAATTCTCATAGGGACCTTTTAAATGATTTTTTCATTCACATTTTCAGTTAAGGCACTGATGTAGGGCTGGAGCAGTGGCACAAGCTGTAGGGCGTTTGCCTTGCATGTTCTAACATGAGATGGACCATGATTTGATCCCCCAACATCCCATATGGTCCCCCAAAAGGAGCCATTTTTGATGCATAGGCAGGAGGAACCCCTTAACCTCACTGGGTATGGCCCCCAAACAAACAAACAAAAACAAAAACAACAAAAAACAAAGACACTGATGTAATATTTAACTATGTGGCAGAACCAGGATTCAATCTTGAAAATAATACCAGATGGCCTCCAACTTAAGTTTTTGTTTGACATTATTATGGTAAAAAAGCTATAAACATTCAGTAAAAATCATACTAAAGAGTCTGAATTTCCTCTTTCCAAGTCTATTGAGTCTCCAATTCATGATGGTGACCCACTCTTCCCAGCCACCTCATCACTAAAAGGGTGAACAACCAGTACTCTAATAGTGTTCTGTGTTTAATAAGTTACATGATAATATCAATATTTTATTATTAAATTAGCATTGTGTTACATAAGAGCTACTGTAGACTTATGTATGTATCCTGAGTTTCAAGTAATATGGATAGGCTATGCTATGATGTTCAGGAGGTTAACTGTTTGGAACCGCAGAAATTGGTGGCAGAAAATGTGCACTGGTAAAGAGTGGTATACTACACTTTATGACTGAAACTCAACCATGAACAATTTAGTAACCATGGTGCTTAAATAAAATAATTACATAAAATGTTTTATTTTTTAAAATTAAAGAAATTTAAATGGTTTACTGTCCACATTTTATCTTACATTTTTCCCATTCTAAATTTTTTTTTTGGTTTTTGGGCCACACCCAGCGGTGCTCACGGGTTACTCCTGGCTGTCTGCTCAGAAATAGCTCCTGGCAGGCACGGGGGACCATATGGGACACCGGGATTCAAACCAACCACCTTTGGTCCTGGATTGGCTGCTTGCAAGGCAAACGCCACTGTGCTATCTCTCCGGGCCCCCATTCTAAATTTGTAATACCCCACTCTGGAGCTACATAAAGCCTACACATATTTTATCAACTAAAGAAGAAAAATGTCAATAATCTATATTGCTTTTGATGTGAAGAAAGGTATCACTTGGTGATCTTTTCTGAATCTAGACTTTTATAAAGTTGAGTCTGTTTTTTTTTATTATAATATAATTTTATTTTGATCATAGTGGCTTACATATTGTTGACAATAATATTTTAGGTACATATTTACATAAAATCAGGAGGGATTCCCATCCATCACCGAATTGTTCTCCCTACCCGTCCGTTTTTGTCTTCCCTCCCATTTCTTCTTCCCTCACCCCCAGGGCGGCTAGAATATGTGGTCCCCTCTGTATCTAACCTATTACTTAGTAGTCTTGCACCTGTTTGGTCTTGAGGCCTCCCTTATTTCCCCCTCTAACTGGAGGCAAGACCAGTTATTTCAAGTTACGTGGTTTTGCCTGAAAAAGAAAAAAGTAATAAATTGGGGTAAGAATATCCTTCCAACTTGGGGGTATATGCCTAGGAGGGCAATTGCTGGGTCAAATGGCAGCTCAATTCTGAGTTCTTTGAGCACTCTCCAGACTTTTCTCCATAGGTGTTGAACTAGGGGGCATTCCCACCAGCAGTGGATGAGAGTTCCTTTCATACCGCATCCCCGCCAACAAAGGTTGTTTCCATTATTTTTGATGTGAGCCATCCTCACTGGTGTAAGGTGGTATCTCATTGTTGTCTTGATTTGGATCTCCCTGATGATGAATGAAGGTGAGCATGTTTTCATGTGTTTGTTGGCCATCCTTCTGTCTTCCTCAGAGAAGTGTCTATTCATTTCATCTTCCCATTTTTTTATGGCTTTATTTGGTTTTGGGGGGCTCAGCTTTCTGAGTGCTTTGTATGTTCTAGATATCAGCCCTTTATCTGATATGTCGAGTGAAAAGATTTTTTCCCATTGTGTTAACTGTCTTCTTGCATTAAGTAGGGTTTCTTTCGCCATGCAGAAGCTTTTTAGTTTGATGTAGTCCCATTTGTTTATATTTGCTACTAACATTCTTGCCATTGGTGCTCCATTCTCAAAGACCTTTTTGATATATAGGTCTTCGAGTGTTCTGCCTATTTTATTCTCGATAAACTTTATAGATTCGGGTCTGATTTAAAGGTCTTTGATCCATTTTGAGTTGACTTTTGTATAAGGGGTGAGGTATGGGTCAATCTTCATTTTCGTACATGTGGTTTTCCACTTGTACCAACACCACTTGTTGAATAGACTTCCTTTGTTCCATTTCAGGTTCTTGCCTCTTTTATCAAATATTAGTTGGCTGTATATCTTGGGGATTATGTCTGGGAATTCTGTTCTGACCCACTGGTCTGAGGTCCTGTCTTTGTTCCAGTACCATGCTGTTTTAATTACTATGGCTCTATAGTATAGTTTCAAGTTAGGTAAGGAGGTACCTCCCAACTTTTTGTTTTTCAGTATGTGTTTGGCTATCCTGGGTCTTTTGTGATTCCAGATAAATTTTGTGATTGATTGTTCTATTTCATTAAAGAATGGTGTCTGGATTTGGATAGAAATTGCATTAAATCTATATAGTAGTTTGGGTAGGATAGTAATTTTGACTATGTTAATTCTACCTATCCATGAGCATGGGATGTTCTTCCATTTCTTTAGATCGTCTTCAATTTCTTTCTGAAGCGTTTTGAAGTTTCCCTGGTATAGGTCTTTCACTTCCCTTGTAAGGTTGATTCCTAGGCACCTGATATTTTTTGATACTATTTTAAATGGTATTGTATTTTTAATCGACTTCGTTGTTTGTATATAGAAACGCTACTGTCTTTTGTGTGTTGACTTTGTATCCAGCCACTTTGCTGTATTGGTTTCTAGGAGTTTTACTGTGGACTCTTTAGGATTTTCGATGTATATCATCATATCATCTGCAAATAGAGATAGTTTGTGTTCCTCTTTCCCAATTTGGATTCCTTTGATTCCTTTCTCTTGTCGATTGCTATTGCTAGGACTTCTAAGGTTATATTAAATAATAGTGGAGAGAGTGGACAGCCTTGCCTAGTTCCTGACCTTAGTGGGAATGCTTCTAGTTTCTCGCCATTAAGTATAATGTTGGCTGTAGGCTTTTCATAGATAGCTGTAACTATCTTGAGGAAGGTTCCTTCTAAACTTATTTTGCTGAGTGTCTTTAACATGAAAGGGTGTTGGATTTTGTCAAACGCCTTCTCTGCATCGATTGATATGATCATGTGGTTTTTGTTTTTCTTGTTGTTGATGTGATGTATAATGTTGATTGATTTGCATATGTTGAACCAACCTTGCATTCCTGGTATAAAACCCACTTGGTCATGATGTATGATCTTTTTGATGAAGTGCTGGATTGGGTTTGCTAAGATTTTGTTGAGTATCTTTGCATCTATGTTCATTAGTGAGATTGGTCTGTAGTTTTCTTTCTTGGTGGTGTCTTTGCCATCTTTGGGAATGAGTGTGATATTGGCCTCATAGAAGGAGTTAGGGAGGATTCCTGTTTTTTCTATGGTTTGGAAGAGCCTATGGAAAAGTGGTAGTAAGTCTTCTCGGAATTTTTGGTATAATTCACCTGTAAATCCATCTGGTCCTGGGCTTTTGTTCTTAGGGAGTTTTTTAATTACATCTTCAATTTCCTCTTAGGTGATTGGTCTTCCTTGTCCAGTCTCGGAAGAGGGTTTTTCTCCAAGAATCTGTTGATTTCTCCTTGGTTCTCTATCCTTTGAGTCTGTTTTTATCCTCTCTAGTTGACATATAATGAAAATTCAACACCTTTCATGGACTCGAGGCCAGAGAGATTGTATGGAGATAGGGTGTTTGCCTTGCATGCAGAAAGATGGTGGTTAGAATCTCAGCATCTCATATGGTCCCCCGAGCCTACCAGGAGTGATTTCTATAGCATGGAGCCAGAGGTGACCCCTGAGTGCTGCTGGGTGTGACCCAAAAAGAAACAAACATAAAATATTGCATGGACTATAGTAATAACCATTTCTCTCATTATAGTTATTGATGTGGAAACTGATTAGGATGTTTTGAAAGATGATGCTCAAATATTATTTTATTATTTTTTCTTAGAGAATACAAAATTATTACAAAAATGCCATCATTAATAAACATTTTTATATTGTGCTGTAGTTCATCTGCACTACTGTTATCTTCATTTTCTCTTCCCTATCTTAATTTCCTTAAGTATGAATTAAATGTGTGAATGTAGCTCAGTAGTTTTCAAACTTTATTTTGCCAACTAACTAGACCCTTATTGCCTGACATTATATGGAATGATAAATATGAGAGGAGTTGTAGGCTTTCTGTGTTTTTTTTTCCTCCCCTCCAGCAGCTTGCAAATTCACTCTGGGGAACTTGAAAGTATTGCAGAACAATATTTGAAGAACACCAAACTAGGTCTAAGGGCCCTCTTTAGCTCTTAGACACTATGATGGATGAATCAAGGATCTTAATTAAGTTTTATATTTTCTACTTGCCTCTATAGAGGATAAGTCTATATAAAATGGGAAATTCATGTAGCTGTCATTTAAAGGCAGAAAAAAATTGTAGTTCCAACAATTCTACTGATGTTTTCATCTACATGAAGCTTATTCTCAACAATGTCACTGAGGTTATTAACTAGATTCTTTGTACTCAACCATCTCCAAATAAGTTAAGTTGCTATTTATTAACCTTTCTATTTCTTGTTACATAGCAGCATTAGAAATCATTAATAGATGAGACTTCAAACTATGCTTCTCTTGATATATATTCTTATTTTTTTCCCTTGCTTTTTGAGGTCAGAAAACAAGTCAAAAACCAAAGAAGGCACAGAAGCAATGAGGACATGGCTAAATAAAGAAGGCTTTCATTAACCTTACTGACCCACCATAATTTCAAATGTCAGCAGCTAATCAGAGACTCATTGACATCATCAATGGATAGAGAGGAGAGATATCCTGTGGGATCAATCTTTTCTTTTAGTCTGAAATATATATTTATAACGCCACAGGGTTACTTTTGTTCTGAAGTAATGGTGGGAAAATTTCCCTCTACTATTGAAATACATGCTTCTGAGGCTGAAGTTAATCATTAATTTTGGTGGAATAGCAAAAACATTTATTTAAATGTCAGAAACTGACTACATTATTGGCTTCTCTTCTACTAAATTCTTCCATGGCATTTTGACAACATGGGCAGCTGTAATACTTGGCTCACTAATCTAGAAAAGGTAAGCTAAACTATATTTACTTTCTTATCATAATTTCTCTTCAGATGTTTTTATGAAAAAAATAGGAAAAAGTATTCATAATTACTTAAGGTGTTGAAATTGATAACATTTCTAATTTGACCATTTTTTCATCCCAAATACATAATAAATAATGATTAAATGACTAACAAAATCCAATAAAATGAATATTGTGTTTTAAATAATAAGTATAATAATTTGACATATCATTTTGATTTTAAAATGTTCTTTTTCTGGTGGATTTCTATTGGTAGAGTCATTGCTTAGACAATTACTGACCCAATAGTTCCAAGCTAAATTTATAATAGCAAATAATGTATTAGGCTTTAAAAATATATAACAACTGATATCTATCTCTAGTCTATATTTTACAAAATATCTCATTTTATAAATAAAATGTTTGTTCTATTATGACTCGTGTTTTTCATTAAACTCAAACAATTTTAGTGCTATTTATTCAAAGCAGAGTCAGACTATGGAACCATAAAATAAGAGTATTCACATTTAATCTAATCTAAATTAAATGAAAATTATTCTCTAAAGATAGGTTTTTGTAACATTTATGTTACTTAAAAACATCTTTAGAAGGCCTTAAGATACTTGGGAAAAATAACAGTGAATGAGAGTGAAAGGAGTAAAAGCTACAAAATATACATACATTATTGAAAAATATCAAGTAATAATTTTGCTTATAAAATATTTCACAACAGGAGCCAGAGAGATAGTAAATCAAGAAGGGTATTTGCTTTGTGAGCAGCTGAGCTAGGTTCAATCTTAATACCCCTATATAGTCACCAGAGTCCAACAAGAGTGTCCCCTAAATGCAGAGGCAGGAGCCTTGTGAACTTGTGGATGTGTTTCCCCCAAAGTACCCTAAAATATTTAACAAACAATAGGTACAAAAATTCTCTTTAAAGTTTGATTCTTATAAATTTTATAATGTCATGTATATCAATTCATCTTCATTAGACTGTTTTGAACATTAAGTAAAATAAAAAAAACCTGAATTATCACCAATAAAGCTATAAAAGGCCTCCTAATCTCTATTCCAACTATTTCAATCAAGTGCTTAACTACACTAGTTTTTAAAGATGTGCTTTCTCCAACAAAGATAATTTGATCAAATGTGAGACAAACTGATAAACAATTGATGTAAAAATATCTAATCAGGTGCAAACGATAAAAATCAGAGATTTGGAGCCAGAGCAATAGTGCAGTGGTAAGGCATTTGAGCCCTGGCATTCCATATGGTCCCCCAAGCCAGTAGTGATTTCTGAGCGCATAGACAGGAGTAACCCCTGAGTGTCACCGGGTGTGGCCCACAAAAACCAAAAAAAATAAAGAGATTTATATACATATCACATTTTAAGCAATTTTAAATTTGTATTCCTATATCCACTGTGCTTTAAAACAAAAGGAAAACCATATAACATTTAAAGGAACTTCTGTTTAAGCAAAACTGTGAATTTAAAATGCTAATCATCAGGATCCTACTTCATTAAAGGACTTAGTCACTAGGGGCCAGATGGGACTATTGTTCAGTTGTAGAAACCATAGCTCACAAACTCTGGGTTTTACCAACAATCAAAAAACAAAAAAAAAGACAAAACAAACAAGATAAAACTGCTTAATAAATATGTGCTAAAATTTTTATCAAAATTAAATGTTTAAGCTATTGGACATAGGTTTTTTAAATATTTACCAAGGGGAGAAACATAGGAGTTTGTATTCCATGTTTGACATCAATCAACTTAGATTGGATTCCCTGCACCACATCGTCTCCTGTACATTACTAGGTAGAGCCTTGGAAATTCATATGTCTAACACCACAAAGATTCCCAGCACTGCCAGATGATTGAGATATTTACAGTAGCTCAAGGCTTGAGCAGTACCTCATCATCAAGCATTTCTGTTGAACCAATGCCAATAATCATTGGTGGGGACCACAAGCCTCCTGTGAATTAGTTAAGAAAACAGATAAAATATATTTTTAAAAATCTTATATAAAATTACAATAGTGTATATATTTATGCCTCTTTAATGTGTAAGTTTTCATAACACAGCAATCACCTACATCTATTCCTCTACCAACTCACTGAAAACTGTCTTCTTGTCCAACCCTTCTGCTTTTGTCTAAGCAGATAGGTCTGTTTAGTTTGGCCTTGTTTGATCTCTTACTTTGCATCTATATGTAAGACATACGAGTGAAGTATTTGATATTTGTTTGTGTTTTCAGTCTTTCATTTAAGATGACCCCATTTATTTCTATATATACTGTTAAAAGAGTATTTTCATTTGCCTAATGGTACTACTATTATGTGTATCATATTCCTTCACTTATTAATCTACTAATATTTTTATATCTTGGCTATTAAAATATCATTTCAAAGAACATCAATGTGCATATAACTTAAATTATAATTTGAGTTTTTCTTTTCTTTGGATAGATACTGATGTATGGAAATGCTATACCATATGGTAGATCCATTTTGTAATATTTTGCACTATCACTCATACTGCATATATGCCAGGCCCATTTACACTTACAACAACAATGTCTGATGATTCCTGTTTTCCCACAATCTTTCTCCCTCCAAAAACTTATTGTTCCAGGTTGTTTCATATAGACAGTTCTCACTGAAATGAGGTAGTATTTTACTGTATTGTATTTTGATTTCATTTTACTCATGATAAATGACAATGAGCATTTTTTTTTGTCTACTGGCCATCAATATGTGTTTTGGACTAAATGACTATTCAACATTTTCTCATTTGTCAGAATTGCTTGTTTCCTTTGTAATTGAATTAAATTAATTCATTGTATATCTTATAAATTATCCTTTGTAAGAATCATCTGTGAAATTTTTCTAAAAGTAGAATTTTAAGATGCAAATTACTCTATTTAAGGAGCATGCTTTGTATAATTGATCATAATAAATTTGTTTACAGGGAAGTGGGAGAAAAATACTAGCAGCCTGGGGAGCAAAGGAGAGGTGATATGGGATGCATGCTAGGAACAGGGGTGGTGGGAGGACAACATTGGTGGTGAGAATGCCCGATTTAATGTCACTATGTACCTAAAATACTACTGTGGATTTGTAGTCCACTTTGATCAAAATAAAAATTATTTTAAAAAAATGGAGCAAAAGAAAAGAAAGAAGAAAGAAAAAAAGTACAGCAACAGAAAATTTGTAAAAATGCTTGTATCATGAGGTCATTAAGTCATTGTCAAAATGTATACTAAGCTCTTGTTGCCAGTTGATCTTTCTGTTACTTCCTTTCTTTTTTAACATTAAGTGACTTCAAATAGTTGTTGGCATCTAACTTGGTACATTCCTATGAGGAAATCAATATTAAGACAATTGGAGTTGTCATGCAGCCAGGTGGTCCAAGCTTTATGGTTGATACGGTGGATTTTGTGGTTGTATTTTAGATGACAGACTTCCAGAAATATGAGAAGCAGGGGTAAGGGGGGGGAAGGATGATGTTATCCCAAATTCCCACATGCCTAGAGTTTTGGTCAGTTTGGTGTCTCTGCAGGGATCTGTAGATGATTGTGAAGCTGAGCCATTAGCAAGGCACACAGATTGTGGGTAGAGCGTGTGTGGCATGGGTGGTAGTTACAGCATGTATGGCTTCAGCAGGGTGAGACTTGGCCTACCTTTCCTCCTAAAATCGCCAGCTTTCAGCTGCATGCCTGGTGTACCTTTAATTTTTTGATAGTTTGGTTTACAGATCTTTCACAATTATTGAGTCTTTAGAGTTGGCCAATTTTAGATATAGTGAGAATATTCATGAGATGTGGTTTTAGACTTTTTTTTTATTTTTACTATGACTTCTAAGAATTTTACTAAATATCAAAAGCCTAAGCTCAAAACCTAAAATGCATGTAACTGTAGAATGGATTAGAAAACGAAAATTTATCAATTTGCTCTTTACAGGAAACACATTCAAGCTCCAAAAATAAATATAGGTTCCCCTGTAAATGAATCCAGTAGCAAGCAATGGTCCACATTGAGGGGAGGTGGAGGAAAAAGGGATACAGAGAATAAGTCAGCAGGAGTGGTAGCAGCTTATTGCCAGACTAGAGATGGGGGCTGAGAAGGGTGTCCTTTTGCTTTGGGAGCAGGGCGGCAGCTTACTGGGGCAGGGATATGGTCTAGGTACCTGAGGAGTTAAGAACTGAGGATAAAGAGGGTTAAATAGAGATAACGGATTAGGATTGAGGGGGAAAGAGGATAGAAGTTTTTTAAATTGATGAATGGGGGAGAGACATTAAAGGAGGGGCTATATACAATATAGGCAGGAATTATTTACAATACAGATTAGGAAAAAATAAAGGACTCCACTGCATGCATACTAACACCCACTAGTAGACAGACATTATAGATCTATTCATAGGTTCTGACTGGAGGTCTGACCCATATGGGATGGGTCATAGCGCTTAAAAGAAAAGAAATAAAATGTGCCACGGTACTTATCCATCGGCCCTCAGACTATCTCAAAAGACTTACTGTGGATATCGATATTTTCTTTGCACGTATTTCCTTAATAGTTATGAATTTTAGTGTTTTTTTTGTGGTAATTTAATTTAAAACTATTCAATTTCGCATCTAACCAAGTTAAACAGCTAAAAGTAACATAAGAAGGCAATGCTTGTGGAGTGTACATCATGGAAGGGCGGCCTCGCTCTTTTACGACTCGCCTCTTTGATTCTCCTGTTCAATGGTTTCTTTAGAAGGCAGGGGGTTTTTTCTCTTGTGTTTCTATCTTCTTCAACTTCGACTTATCGAATTTCTCAATCTCGGCCATATCCGGATTGTCAGACATGGTTGCAAAGGAAGCAACTAGGCACGTGAGCAAGAAGATATGAAGTCAGACTGCGACCACCAGAGAATTGAATTTTAGTGTATTTATTTCCATATGTAGAAGGTAGCCTCCTCCATTCTTTTCTTTTGCTTTCTTTTTTTCTTTTCTTTCTTTCTTTCTTTCTTTCTTTCTTTCTTTCTTTCTTTCTTTCTTTCTTTCTTTCTTTCTTTCTTTCCTTCTTTCTTTCCTTCTTTCTTTCCTTCTTTCCTTCTTTCTTTCCTTCTTTCTTTCCTTCTTTCCTTCTTTCTTTCCTTCTTTCTTTCCTTCTTTCTTTCCTTCTT
>NC_064852.1:43865848-43963348 GCF_024139225.1 Suncus etruscus
GATGGTACAGTAGATTGAATACTGGCCCTGTATGCAGCCAACTTGGACTTAATTCCTAACACACCATATTGTATACCACACATGCCAAGAGTGATCCCTGAGCATAGAACCAGTAGTAATTTTTGAGCATTGCTTGGTATGCCTCCCACAGGAAAGCAACAATAATAAAAAAGAAATAGATGAGAACAAATATAAATTGAAAAATACGTGTAAATCAAAATCAATATAAATAATATTTCATAACCTGGATTGGAAAAATTGCTATTACAAAAACCATTAAATAAGTAGAGGGATTTGATGTATTTCCTATAAAACTCTAGAAAATAGTACAAGTGTAAAAATTGGTATGGGAACACTAAAGATCCAAAAGAACCAAAACAATCTTGACCAAAACTATAAAGGGCTATTTTTGCCAATTTTCAACTATGGTATTAAGCTTTAGTAGTAAAAGACAATGTTATACTGTAACAATAAAATCATACATAATGGAGCAGAACTGGTAATACGGAATATAAGCACCATAAAACATGATTTATGATAGGAGAAACAAGAATATAAATTTTTTAAAAAAGGAAAAAAAAGAAAAGAAAAGAAAAAAGAAAAGCTCTTCAAAAAGCAATGCTATGATAACTGAATAGCTACATGCAGAAGAATGGAACTTATACATGCAAAAGAATGCAACATGAATGATAACAAAGTCAGACCATGTACAAAAGTTTACTCACAAAAAAGTTAGAAGTTCAAGCTGAACAATACAAATATACTATATTTTACATTCATTGAACACAGTGAAGAAAATAAAATTGTCCTTAAAATTGTATTCAGGGATTTGACTTTATTGCAAGCAAAACACAATAAAAATAAAAATATATTATATCACACTAAATAAACTCTGGATTTATGTGATTTCCTGTATCCTTTTTGTTTTGTTTTCTTTTGTTTTTGTTTTGGGGCCACACCTGGTGATGCTCAGGGGTTACTCCAGGCTATGAACTCAGAAATCGCTCCTGGCTTATGGGACCATATGGGATGCCAGAGGATACAATCGCTGTCAGTCCTAGGTCAGCTGCTTGCAGCACCTTACTGCTGCGCCACCACTCCGGACCCTGTATCATTATTTTTAACAAATTAATAACTGACAATTATAGTAAATTTGCATAGAAAGGATTCTCTACATAAAGAAAGTATTAGGAAAAATAGAGGGGCCGGAGCAGTGGCACAAGTGGTAAGGCGTCTGTCTGCCTTGGACAGACCATGGTCACTCCCCAAGCCAGGAGTGATTTCTGAGCACATAGCCAGGAGTAATCCCTGAGTGTCACCATGTGTGGCCCCCCAAAAAATCAAAATAAAATAAAATAGAAATATCTTTTCACACATTACATTCATACAGACACATACTGGGATATTTAGATCATACATTTCATGTATGTTTATATATTCTGTTTTTTGGATCATATCTTGCATTTACCATTATTTGCTTTATATTTATTATTTGTTCTACCCTCCAACTCTATTACAATTTTATTACAACAGTTTGGGGAATTCATTTAAATTATGTACCTATTTGTTATGCATTTGTTTTGACATTTGTTATATATTCATTATGACAATTGTTATAAATTTACTGATTTGGAGAATTACTTTGACATAGAAATTAGATACCCTGTCTACTAGTATTTTAGGGTGACTGAAGGGTGGGTAAGGTGATTCTCTTATACTTGGTCTTCTCAGTCATCCTGTTTGATCTCCTGAGTACCACCAAGTATAATTTCTGAATGCAGATCCTGTAACCTCTAAATATCACTGGTGTGTTAACAAAAAAGTTTCATATGTAAGTAGCACACACATATATCTTCTTAAGTACCAAATTATGAACACTGCCTACTTTCCTCTAAGTCAAATATAGTGTAATTGCCAATGAAAAATGGTATTTATTTTGCT
The DNA here is from genome assembly GCF_024139225.1 of Suncus etruscus. Classification (NCBI taxonomy): domain Eukaryota; kingdom Metazoa; phylum Chordata; class Mammalia; order Eulipotyphla; family Soricidae; genus Suncus; species Suncus etruscus. The sequence continues at coordinate 43,867,790 of NC_064852.1, forward strand.
TACAATTCTGTTCTACTATGGGCTTTTAGAAAGTTTAAAATTAGGAAATTAAAATTAGTAGAAGTTTAATTGGTAAAATTATAAAATTAAAAAATCACGTAGAGTATTATTGCTACAAGACCTTTGTTTTGTCATTAATATATTTAATTGTGTCCTATGTGTTTATATAAATAAAAGGTAATTTATCTGACTAAATCAAAGTTTTATGCTGATGTATACAAATGTGTCTGGCATATAATATAGGTCTTTATTCTTTTGAGTGAAAAATAAATGTACTTTACACAAGTAAAATATTTAGGAAACTGCCATTTGCTCATGTACTGCTTTCTTTCTTTTGTTGTTGTTGTTTTTTGTTTTTTCGGGCCACACCCTGTTGATGCTCAGGGGTTACTCCTGGCTAAGCGCTCAGAAATTGCCCCTGGCTTGGGGGGACATTATGGGACACTGGGGGATCGAACCGCAGTCCTTCCTTGGCTAGCGCTTGAAAGGCAGACACCTTACCTCTAGCGCCACCTCGCCGGCCCCTCATGTACTACTTTCAAAGAATCAACTTTTACAGCCTTTATTCATTCACCACTTTTTTCTATTTATTTATTTATTTTTTCTTCTGTAGTCTTAGAATTTAATTAAATTTCCTGGTCTATGTGTTCTGTGTTAGCAGTACTTGCTCTTTCTGGCTAACACTGACATTAATTTCTGTGTATAATTCAATTTGTCTCTAAAAACTCCATAGAAAAGGACTCCTATGTAATTACGCACAACTTATTTTTGCATTAGATTTTCATGAATTACTCTTAAGTACTATTGTGCTGATGACCCTTACATGTTTGTAAACAAATACATTTGTTCTCTATATGTCTATGTTTTGCCTTCTAAATGAGTAGAAATTAACATAGAATCTTTATCATATTCTCTACAGGCTTGGATGATACAATTAAAATACAAAGTAACCATAAGTTAAATTATCAATGAGTCATTTATTTTACATTTTTATTTTAAAGAATACTTAAGAGAATTGTGATGAATTAGCAATGACAAACTACTTCTTGCAGGCTGATTTTGTGTAGAGAGTTTAATTAAACATTGCATCTGTTTATCACTATGTTGATTAAATTTTCATATGTAAATTACATGTATTAAGATCAAGATACTTATGTAAATGCCACTTGCCTTAATGTTTTGTATTACTGTTATTAATATCTAACCATCAGTTTTAATCTTCCTGTATTGCAATTTACTGGCATGGATACAGTACAAAAGCAAACAGAGTTAGATACTATGCGAAGAAGTTTCTTTGTATATTTTATCTGAACACTTAATTACATCATGGATTCTACATATAGTTTAGGATGAAGTAAAATCTAAATCTTCTAGTAAGAGCACCTGTTTACTGAAGAATTCCTAATCTAAAAAATGTATGTTATGTGTCATCTAAATATATATAAACAATTTAGATATAATATCCACAAACAAAACAATAATTGTAGTTTCCAAAAATAAAAACCTAGATAGAGTCTCAACAGCATATACAATACTATTTTTATATTTCATATGGAGTATTTTAGTATAGTACTCTAGAAAATTGGAATTATTTTACACCATCTCCATGTAAACAGCCAGCTTAGATTTTTATATGAATATTTTATTCCTAGAAGATAGAGAACATTTTAAACAAGGGTGTTGATCACATCCCTTAAATAACAATTATGATACTAATGCTGCTTAATATTGTTCATATACCTAAATTAACATAGCCTTCAAATAGCAACAACAAAAAATATCTGTTACCTGTTATTTACTTTCTAACCTATAAGATAGTTCAGAGTTAGAGCTCATGCCCAGAAATAAGGATACAACAACAAAAAAGAAAGATAAGATTACTAGTTGAAATCACTCAAATATCATAACAATAATTTTCCTTTAAAGGTACAATAGATGATAGTGTCACTTTTGTAATAATATCTGTGTTTCATTATCTACATTTACATTATCGTTACTGCCATATTATATATTATCAATATGTAAATTATTATTAAAAGTTCTTTAAGAATCCGATAAAATTCTTCCAAATATATCAAACCAAAATTAAAAATTCCAGGATTAAATTAAATTAAAATTAAAACCTTCCTCCACCTGATATTTGGTGAATACAATTATGGTCAAAAATATATTCCAAACAGTCTAAATATCAAACATTCTTTAAAAATTTGTTCATACATGCTTTCTAATATGTGATTATAAACAAATTATATGATAATATTTTAAATATAGGTAAAGTTGTATTTTGTATAATGCAAAAATAGATATTGTAACATTTAACGTTCACATCCTGTAAATTAATTTTACAAATACATGAGAGTGTACACTAAATAATTGAGTAAACTAGGATAATAAATAATATATAGGCTCAGGTTTTGTTAGAAATCTTTTACATGTCCTTGCTTCTTCACATTACCAATATCCAAAGTAATGCATTAGGCATATTGGTACATATATGAAGCATGTTCATGCACAGATAGATAACCAAAAGAGATAGATTAAAAAGAGTCAACCAGATTTGGATAGATTTGTACTGCTACATTCTACTATTTTTTTTAATTTTTTGTTTTTTTTTATTTGTTTGTTTTTGGACCATACCCATTGATGCTCAGGGGTTACTCCTGGCTATGCTCTCAGAAATCACTACTGACTTGGGGGACCATATGGTATGCTGGGGATGGAACCAAGGTCCATCCTGAGTAAGCCCAAATGCCTGCCACTATGCTATTGCTCCAGCCCCACATTCTAATATTTTTTATTAGGAGTCACAACTTAAGATACTTAGGGGCCACAGTAAGGGGATGTATCTGGAAGTGCCAAAAGTTTATCGGGAATAGGTATGAGGTCCAAAGACAGGACATTGCTTTTGTTAGATATGTGTTCTACAACTTGAGGTATCTTGTCAACTCCCTCCAACTTTTTTATCTTTTTTAAATACCAGGCAGTTCATCAGTAACTATTTCTTGCTTATTCTCAGATGTCTTTCCTAAAGGTAGTTCAAGGGACCATTCAGTGCCAGAGATTGGACCCAGGCCTTCCACACCCATAGCATACAATCCAGCCAGTTTAGCTACATTTCTGACTCCAATTCTTGAGGAATAATTTAACTCAACAATATTATTTGATTCTGAACGTCTATATTAGAAACTATGCTTTTCCAAAAATTATATATTCATACCTATTTTGTTTTGTGTATGCAAAGGTTTATAGAATTTCTAATATTGATAAATATTTGTCAGCATGTTGTTGAATATTCCTAACTCATTTCAGTGTCTTATACAACTGTCAACAAATTTATTCTCACTCAAAATATGCTTGGCTTAATAACTAACCATTTTTTCCTACCATTTTAGTGGTGGAGTAAACAAGATCAAAACATCATCAGAATTTATTCTTGATGAAGATAACTTTCTGCCTGCCAGACAACTGCCTTTCTTCTCCCTCAATTCACACAGTAGAGAATATGGAATGCTGGTGTTTATTATCATTTAAAAACTACAAATCACTTTGGATATTTATTAATTCTTATTATATTCCTTTACATTACACATATGAAGTATTATTTTGTGTATGACCTCAACCATAAAATCTTATCAGTAACTATTTAATTTAGATGCTTTAAAAAGTACCACTCTCATTATGAAATGTATTATTATAAATACACTGAGTTTTTTTACATCACATATATATAATTTTTCCACATATTAATCACTTAATAAAATGTTTTAACAAAATGAGAATAATGAACTGAGGTGAGTGCTCCCAGTGTGTGGTCAGGAGAAAGGGCCTGAAGCACTAGTTGCGGCTAAAGGCTTTGGTCAGTATTTTGACTAAAGTGCACTATTTTGAACTGAACTGAGGTGATTGTACCAAAACAAGTGTGAGGCTGCTCTATTTTGCCCTACAGCTACCTTTTTTTCTAGCCAAAAACTCAAACAACACATTAAAAACCACCACTGCACTATAAAGGTGAGAAAGAGAAAGTAAAGCAGTAAAAACCTTAATGAAGATGGTATTTCTCAAGAATCAACTAATATCAGTGACCTCTATAGTCTCTCTGATCAGTAGTAATTTAGAGAAGAAATGTTAAGGATGTTCAAAGAAGTCAAAGAAACTAAAAACAGACAGCCATTAAGAATTGAGAATATAATCATGTTTGTAATCACGGTGTTTAAATAAAGATAATTATAAAAAAAAAAAGTTAAAAAAAAAAGAAATGTCAATTTTAGGCCTAGACTGTCACTTAAAAAAAAAAAAAAGAATTGAGAAGAAATGAGAGTCAAACTGAGAAACAGAAATATTAAGACTAAAAATGTGATAGGTGAAATGAAAAACTCACTGGAAAGCCTCACCAACTGTTGAAAATAGAATCAGTTAGCTGCATAACACTTCCATTCAACAGAAGAATTTGAAAAAGAGCCTTAAAATGAACAAATAGAAGGTGGAAACAATCCTCAAAATAAGTGAACAGAGAACAATAAACCGTGGGATAAATTAAACTAGAACAACATAAGAATCATTGGTTTCCCAGAGGGCCAGGAAGAAGATCCCTAAGGAAAAGCAACAATCAAAGACAGCATTGCTGAGAAGTTTCCATAGTTGACGAATACTGCACTCAGATTTTGGGCATTCAAAAAAAAAAAAAAAAAAAACATCCTAAAGAGATCCAAATATAAGCAGCAAAGAAACTTCTAGTCACAATGATGAAAACCACAGAGATAGAATACACAAAGCAGCAAGAAAAAAAAGGGAAATTACATACAAAGTAAACTTAAGATTTACAGCAGATCTAGCACAAGAAAACTTTCAGGCCTGAAGGCAATATTGGGATATCATGAAGAAAACTCAATGAAAAGATTGTCTTATCAAGAACACTTCACCCAGTCAGACTTTAAAGAAAGGATTCAAAGTCACACAGATAAAGAACAGCTCAGGACTTTAGAGATTTAAACCACCTTAAAAAAAGTATGAAAGGATTGGGGCTGGAGAGAGAGCATGGAGGTAGAGCGTTTGCCTGGCATGCAGAAGGACGGCCCCTAGATAGGAGTACTCCTGAGCGCTGCCAGGTGTGGTTCCAAAACAAAAACAAAACAAAACAAAAAAGAAGTATGAAAGGGTCTACTTTAAGGCAAGATAGTCATCACAAACACACGAAAATTATACAAAATGGCTGTAAATCCCATGACATTCATCTCTCTCCACATCATCAATGAACTAAATGCAATAGTTATGAGACACAGAGTTGAAAGATGGATCAGAAAATTTAATTCAACATTTTGCTGCCTGTAATAAATACATTTGAATAATCAGAATAAATACAGATTCAAAGTCGAAGATTAGATGACAAACCTTCAAGAAAAAGCTCATTTACAAAGGCAAAATTGGTAATACTAATATCAGATGACTAATATTAGATGAACTTTAGGTTTAAAATGTTTCTAAGATAGAAACCCACCCCATAAACCCTCTTCACCCCAACCTCACAGACGCTAGGTAGTTAGTGGTGGAACACAGGGAACCTAAAGGCAAGTTTTACACTAAGGGAACTAAACTGAAATGCATCTGTACTTCAAAGGAAACTGACTAGGATACAAAGACTACCCATGAAATGGAAACTATTTACTGAAAAATCATCTGTTTAAGGTTTAATATGTAAAATATACAAGGCACTGAGAGAACTTATGAAGAAACAAAAACTAACCCCATCAAAAAATAGGGAGAAAAAATGAACACATAGCAAAAAATACATAAAATACATAGAGAAAAATGTTCCATATCATTAGTCATCAGGGAGATGCAAATTAATACTATAGAGATAGGCTAGGAGGAGTCATCCCTGGTAGTAAGCTTTCCACAAGTAGTAGGAGAGTGCAATTAAGGCAGAGAAGGAACAACTATGACAAAGTTAGAAATGATCAATCTGGTCAAGAATTGGATGCTTAAAGGAATGCTAGACATGATAACTTTTTTTTGTTTGTTTGTTTTTTTGTTTTTGTTTTTTGGGCCAACCCCGGTAACGCTCAGGATTTACTCCTGGCTATGCGCTCAGAAGTTGCTCCTGGCTTGGGGGACCATATGGGACGAGGGAATCGAACCGCGGTCCGTCCTAGGCTAGTGCTGGCAAGGCAGACACTTTACCTCTAGTACCACCACGTCAGCCCCATGATAACCTTTTGTAAATGATGCTGGTGAAGTCAGATCCCAAGATGTAGAAGTCACTGATGAGGAGAGAGTCTCTGGTGAGGTCAGTCTCTAGATATAGAAGTTACTGGCTAGGTCGAATCCCAGGTGATTAAGGTACTCACAAAGAAGCATCTACCAACCATTTCGGGAGAGTAACTCCATTTATTTTAGGTGAAAATGGATTTTTATATTAGAGGATAACAGGGCGTGGACTCTGTCAACCAATCAGGTAGGATATAAGAAGGGATTAAAAAAGGGTGTGTGCTTCTGTGTTTATGAAAGATGGGATTTCTTATTGCATTACTAAATCAGATCACCATAGAGCAGTTATAAGTATTTTACTTTTAAGTTTAAACTTTGAATTTCTAGGGGCCAGAGCAGTGGCACTAGAGGTAAGGTCTGCCTTGCAAGATCTACCCTAGAACGGACCACGGTTCAAACTCCCAGCATCCCATATAGTCCCCCAAGCCAGGAGTGATTTTTGAGCGCATAGCCAGGAGTAACCTCTAAGCATCAAATGGGTGTGCCCCCCAAAACAAAACAAAAAAACAAAAAACAAAAACCTTTCAATTTCTAAAGGGAAGACATTTCTGAAGAAAGTAATATTCCACCAATTTAAAATCTCCAAATTTTAACCAAAAAGCCCCCAAGAAAAACAGCTATTAAATTCACACATTTGATCTAGCTTCGCAAGCCTAGATTGATTTTATATAAAAGTAGGGAAATAAACATTAGATTAGAGCTGCAAGTCTGGCTTGCAGACATACCTATTTCTCTCTAATCCTTCATAAATGTCTTTCTCACCCATATTCCTTAGCCACACTATTCTTAGCTACACTATTTTCCTCTATCAAGAATATTAAACTCCTTAAAAATTTTTTAATATTTTTTTCTAATTTGCTAAAGCTAAGAAATTCCTGATCCTGAAAATATTGCTAGTTTAAGTGCTGGATAGATTCATTTAAGTGCAGTTAAATGAACACTATAAGAATCAAACCACCTAATTAAAAAATGAATTGTGGATCTCAATAGACATTTCTCTGAAGAATACACGAAAATCACAAACATGCCATGAAAAGATGTTTGTCTCTTATTATTAGGTAAGTGTAAATCAAAACAACAAGGAGAAATCATCTCACATTTTGAATAACAGCTATTATTTGCAAAGAAAAACAGGAGATAAAAAGAGGCTGTACAGAATACTGGAATTTGCATGTTTTTGGTGAACATATAATTGGTCTTTTAGTTTGTTGGCTTTTGAATAGGGGTCAATAACCAGCAGTGCTCATGGTTTGCTCCTAACTCAGAGATATCTCTGGGCACTGCTCAGGAAACTGTATGTTCTACAGGTCATCCAACCAGAATTGGTCACCAAGACCTTAACTCTTACTAACTCTCCACCCCTATGAAAACACAATTTTTACAGTCATTATGAGAAGGAACATAAAGATTCCTTTACAAATTTAGAAATTAAATATGTATAAATACTATTATCCCCCACACTTGTTATTTGCCACTAAAATATAAAGATACTTGAATACTCTCAGATGCATTGAAGCATGCTTCTGCGTGGGATAAGACATTTATGCACAGCACATAAGAGATTAATATTCAAACTATATAATACAGTCACAGACTCTAGAAACAGCACAGTCAAGAAGTAGCGAGGATTCAATAAACCATATGAAAAAGTACTCATCATCAGTTATCATCAGGGAAGACCACATCAAAACAACAACTAGGTATCATCTCACACATATGATCACGGCATACGTCAAAAATACTACAAACAATTTTTACTGATGGAGAAGAGATATAAAAGAAATTCTCTTTCACTGCTTACAAGAATGTCGTCTGATTTAACCTCTATATAAAGGTTTTATAATAATACAAATAATTATACAAATAGTGATTTCTTATGATTCAGATAATCTACTATTTGGTACCTACAACTAAGATTTTAAGATAGATATCTGAAAAAAATATGCATACCTATGTTCACTGCAGCACTTAGTACAATAGTTAAGGCATGTAGATAACCCAGATATCTGCCTAAAATTAATGGATAGATGAGTTATGGCACATATAAGAAATGGGATAAGATGCTGTTGAAATTAAAATTGAAATTTTCTTCAACTTGGATGAAACTAGATGTTGCCAATCTGATAAAAAAAAAATTAGACAAAATAGGCCAACTACTAATTATCTAAGTCATCTGTGGTATCTAGGGAAAAAACAAGGTTTTAAATACTATCAACTGATAAATAGCATGTTAAATACAAACTTGGAAAACTAGAAAAAATGGTGGAGGGAGGCCAGAGCGGTGGAGCAAGCAACAAGGTTTCTGCCTTGCCTGCGCTAGCCTAAGACTGACTGTGGTTGGATCACCAGGCATCCAATATGGTCCCCCGAGCCAGGAGCAATTTCTGAGTTCAAGAAGGAAGAAGTGGTGGAGGAATGGAGGCATGAACGGGGTATTGTCTTGGGCACTTTTTTGGTGATGAAATAACTACACCAAGACCATGGCCGGATACATAGCATGGAAGTAGGGCATCCGCCCTTGCATGCAGGAGGATGGCGATTCGAATTGGGGCATCTCATATGGTCCCCAGAACCTGCCAGCAGCGATTTCCTTTTCTTTTCTTTTCTTTTCTTTTCTTTTCTTTCTTTCTTTCTTTTTCTTTCTTTATTTCTTTCTTCTTCTTTCTTTGTTTCTTTCTTTTTCTCTCTCTGTGTGTTTCTTTTTCTTTCTTTCTTTATTTCTTTCCTTTCTTTCTTTCTTTCTTTCTTTCTTTCTGTCTTTCATTCTTTCTTTCTTCCTTTCTTTCTTTCTTTCTTTTCTTTCTTTCTTCTTTCTTTCTTTCTTTCTTTCTTTCTTTCTTCTTTCTTTCTTTTTCTTCTTTCTTTCTTTCTTTCTCTCTCTCTCCTTCTTCTTTCTTCTCTTTTCTTTCTTTCTTCTTCTTTCTTCTTTCTTTTCTTTTCTTCTTTCTTTTCTTTCTTTCTTTTCTTTTTCTTTCTTCTTTCTTTCTTTCTTTCTTTCTTTCTTTCTTCTTTCTTTCTTCTTTCTTTCTTTCTTTTTTCTTTCTTTCTTTCTTTCTTTCTTTCTTTCTTTCTTTCTTTCTTTCTTTCTTTCTTTTCTTCTTCTCTTTCTTTCTTTCTTCTTCTTTCTTTCTTTCTTTTCTTTCTTTTCTTTCTTTTCTTTTCTTTCTTTTTTATTCTTTTTCTTCTTCTCTTCTCTTCTTCTTCTTCTTTCTTCTTTCTTTCTTTTTTTTTTTTCTTTTTTTTCTTTCTTCTTCTCTTCTTCTTTCTTTTCTTCTTTCTTTCTTTCTTTCTTTCTTCTTTTCTCTTCTTCCTCTTTCTTTTCTTTCTTTCTTTCTTCTTTCTTTCTTTTCTTTCTTTTTTCTTTCTTTCTTTTCTTTCTTCATTCTTTCTTTTTCTTTCTTTCTTTCTTTCTTTACTCTTTCTCTTTCTTTCTTTTTTCCTTCCTTTTCTTCCTTCCTTTCTTTCTTTCTTACCTTCCTTCCTTCCTTTCTTTCTTTCTTCTTTCTTCTTTCTTTCTTTCTTTCTTTCTTTCTTTCTTCCTTCCTTTCTTTTCTCTTTTCTTTCTTTTTTCTTTCTTCCTTTCTTTCTCTCCTTTCCTTTTTCTCCTTTCCTCTCTCCTCTCTTTTTTCTTTCTTTTTCTTTCTCTCTTTCTCTTCCTTCTTTCTTTCCCTTTCTTTCTCACTCTTTCTTTCCTCCCTCCCTCCCTTTTTTCTTTTTCTTTCTTTTTCTTTCTTTTTTCTTTTTCTTTCTTTTCTTTCTTTCTTTTCTTTCCTTTCTTTTCTTTCCTTTCTTTTCTTTCCTTTCTTTCCTTTCTTTCTTTTCCTTTCCTCCCTTCCTCCTTCCTTCCCTCCTTCCTTCCCTCCTTCCCTTCCTCCCTCCCTCCCTCCCTCCCTCTCTCCCTCCCTCCCTCCCTTCCTCCCTCCCTCCCTTCCTTCCTTCCTTCCTTCCTTCCTTCCTTCCTTCCTTCCTTCCTTCCTTCCTTCCTTCCTCTTTTTTTTTTTTTTTTGTTTTTGGGTCACACCCGGCAGTGCTCAGAGGTTACTCCTGGCTCTACACTCAGAAATCGCTCCTGGCAGGCTGGGGGGACCACATGGGATGCCAGGATTTGAACCACTGTTCTTCTGCATGCAAGGAAAATGCCCTACCTCCATGCTATCTCTCCGGTCCCACTTCCTTCTTTTTTATTTTTAATTTTTTTTTGGTTTTTGTTTTTTGGTCACACCCGGCAGTGCTCAGGCTACTCTTGGTTCTATGCTCAGAAATCTCTCCAGGCAGGCTCGGGGGACCATATGAGATGCCGATATTCAAACCACCATCCTTCTGCATGTAAAGCAAACACTCTACCTCCATGCTGTCTCTCAGGCCCCTATTTCTGAACATAGAACCAGGAGTAACCCCTGAGCGCTGCCTGGTGTGACCTAAAAACCAATAAATAAATAAACAAATAAACACAACCTAACTATAATAATTTTTAATTAATTAACTAAATGGGTGAAAATATAGTAGAGAGGCTAACACTTGCCCTGTATGTGGCTCACTGGGTTTGATTACTGACACCCTATATCAGCCTTAAAATTTTACCAAGAATGATTTCTGGGCACAGAACCCTAAGTATTGCTGGATATAGCCCCCCAAAACAAAGACATAAAATTAACTTAATTATACACACACATACCTCATAGCTCTTCAAAAGAAAAATAATTTATTACAATAGCCTAGAATTGGAAACAGTCTATTAACCCATACACTGATGGGTAATATTTGACTGAGTAATTTATTTACATTTAGTAAGATTTTATTGAGCCTTATAAAAATGAATAAATCTTGTCATTCACATAAACATGAATAGAGCTAAAGAGTTTTATGATTAGTGAAATAAATCAGAGGAAAACAAATACTCAATGATTCCACTCATATGTGTAATATCAATAAATAAAAACATATACAATAAAAAATAAATAAAACAAATTAGTTGTTTAGTAAAAATAGCTTTGAATTTTTAATACTTAACTAAGTACAGTGTATAGAGATATTTTAAAATGAAGCACACAAATATATAATGTACAATACAATTTTACTTAAAAATTTTGACATATTTTCCAGTAATATATTTAATATGTTTAGTTAAGCACATTTCATCATGTGGTATTTTTGACAAGTTATAAGGAAAAGAAAAAATTTAGGACAGGATTTTATTCACTGGCTTTAAAGGTTACTCATGAATCATTGCTCAGGGGTCATTCTGGATAATACTTCAGGGCAATATGGTGCCAGAGATAAAATCCAATTCTTCTACAGGTAGTACTTTAGTTCAGCCATTTGAACTTCCCCTAGCGTTTTATTATAATATTTATTATTATTACCACTACCACCACCACCACCACCACCACCACTACCACCACCACCACTACTTAACATCCAGCCTATGCTCAGGGGTATCTCCTAATTCTGTGATCAAGGAATCTCCCTATCTGTACTTGGAATGTATTTGTTGTCAGGAATCAAACTCAGGTCAGCTTCAGGCAAGATAAGCCCTTTACCCATTTTACCCATTCTACCCATCTCTCCAGAAAATCAACTTGAGTTCTTTGCAACCAACCAGATTGAATTCTTTAAGAGCTCTCTTAACACTTACACAAGAGTGTCATAAAAGTAAAAAACTCATCTTTATTTGATGTTTTATTATTGGTAGCAAGATCAGGGTCTATATATGTTATATTCAATATTCAGTTTATATGTTTCTGGAATTCCTTTACATGAAGTTACTGTAAGTGAATCTAAACTTTCTTGAAACTGAATTTCTCAAGTGAAGACAATTACCATTTTATTCTTTTTTCTATTGACTACTCCTGCTTTCATTCTTCAAGCATAATCTATTTATGATCTGAAGCTCTCCATTATTGCTGTTTTCCTAAATGCTTAAAATTTATGAAAAATTTAGACAAATTTTAGTTTTTCTAAACTTCCTTATATAATTTAATTTTGATTTATATTATATTATAAAATGCTATATTTATGCATTTATCATAATAAATATTGAATCCTTATTTTTTAAAATAATATTTACCTATTTAGGACAGTTTTGGACCACCTTAGTTTAGGGCTTACACTTGACTCTGTGATCTGAAATCACTTTGAGTGTTGCTCAGGGAACTTTATGTGGTGTTGCAGAATTGAATTGGAGGTAGTCACTTGTAAGAAAAATGCCTTAATGTATGTATTTTTTTCTGGACCAGATGTTTTTTTATTACTGCCTCCATTATGTATAGATCCTTATCTAAGAGGAATTTCTTGTCTATAAAATTATGCTTTTCTTCTGCAGCAATACTACATTTAACGATTGCTGTCCTTAATTAACTTAAAATGTGGTAAAAACAAATATCTAAAGTTCTGAATTTTTATAGTGGCTTGACAAATGTAGTTAAGAGCTACCTTTGTCATATTTTTTAAAATATGTAAACTTAACTTCAAACTTAAGATTGTAATTTTAATTATACTTAAAGTTTGATAAGTACTATCATATTAGTTTCAAAATACTACTTGTATATATTTTTTTCAGAATAAAATTATTTAAAGTATATAATTTTATTTTTATAATCATGTGAATGGGTGATTTTCAAGTAGTATTTATATTTGCTATTAATTTATATATTAATCACACTTATTATAACATTGTTATTACAATAAAAAGAGCACTTGAAATCACTTTAAAACTTTTTTCTTATATAAAAACTTATAATATTTATGGTAATTTTATTTTGCTAACTTACTCATATAAAATTTCCTTTAAATCTTAAGGGAATTTCTAGCCATCAGTTCTGACTATATGTGAATTATTTTATTCTGGTTTTAGAGACTATTATTATCTGACACAGTTTTGAAAACACAAGAATTTAATACAGAAATTAATAATGCCAATAAAATTTATTATTAAATAGAATAAAGAAATAATAGGGTGTTAGCATTTGCTCTCTCAAGAAAAAGTAGCCAGATTGCATCAGTGTGACAATATTTCATTTTGACAAGTGGACTTAATCTGGTAGTGTTTTATTGTGTGCATGTAAAATTATCTTTGAATAATTTTCCATTTTTCTCATTTACCATATGTTTCTTATATACATGTCTTTTTTTCTTTAGTATCTTTAATTAGACCAAATATAATCCTTTTCTTTTTCTCCTGATTCAGAAGTTATTCATTCCATCTTTAGTTTTAGGGATTATATATAAAACAATTTTCCTTGAGTTATTCATTATCTACATATCTTAAAAGTAGAACTACAAGATACCTTTATTTCAAAATACAATTTCAAATATTTTTTAAAAAGTATACAATCTCCTGAAATGGTGTTTATTTTGTCTGTTTATAATATATTCAGTTTTTATTTGGATAGATACCACCTCTATCTTTGGATATGTTCATTAAAATAAGGAACATATTAGTTTTGGAGTGCTGGTTAGACAGAATTCCTATCCCTTATAAAAGATTTTATTTCAGAGCTTGAACGATGGGACAATGAGTAGGGTGTTTGCTCTGCATGCAGTTGACTGTATTTAGATCCATAGAATCCTAGATGGTCTATCTGATCACCTCTGAGCATTCCAGGTTATAGCCTAGAAATGAAAGGAAAAAAATGATTTGAATTTTTGGACATTGAGATTTGTTAGCTGTGCCTGAAAACCTATACCTCCAGTCTACAGACCAGTGTTGGCCCAAAGAAATCCCTTTTCTGTCCTCAAAACTAGTATCTTACATAATACTAGGTATCATGTAAAAGAATAAAATGGGATGCTTTTTCTCTGAAGAAAATAGTATGTACATACTTATCATGTCTCATATTTTCTCTATCTGAAATTCAACAACTCACTACTGAAAAACCAGTGGATTAGAGGTGAAATCAAAGAGAAGATTAAAAGATTCCTGGAAACAACTGCAAATGAAAACACAAATGATCAGAATTTATGGGACACAGCAAAAGCAGTACTGAGGAAAATTTATAGCTTTGCAAACACACAACAGGAAGGAATAAGGTGCCTACATAAATAAATTACACAGCTTATAAAATTAGAAAATGATCAACAAAAAGAACCAAAAATAGGTAGGCAGAAGGAAATAACAAAGCTTAGAGCAGATTTTAATGAAGTAGAAATTCAAAAAACAACCCAAAAGATCAACAAAAGAAAAGTTGGTTCTTTGAAAAAAATAAACAAGATTGATAAACCACTAGAAAAACTCACAAAGAATGAGAGATAGAAAAATGTAATAAACCAGATTAAATATGAAAAGGACTCTTATCATTACAGATGCTGCAGATATTCAAAGGGTAATTATAAACTACTTTGAGAACCTATATGCTACAAAACAAGAGAACCTGGAAGAAATAGATGAATTTTTTGACTCTTATCACCCACCATGGTTTAATCAGGATGATATCATATAGAAAATTAAAATGGTAATAAAAGTCTTCCCAAAAAACAAAGCCAGGCTTTTTGGTGGATTCAATAAAGAATTCTTTCAAACCTATCAAGAGTTAACTATCATCAATCCATTTCAGGCTCTTTCAGGAAACTGAAGTAAAAAAAACACCCTCAATCCTCTCTTCAAAGAGGAAACATCACTGACCAAACAAGTAGAAGCAGAGATAAACAAATGGTAAAAAATTAAGTTAAATGTTTTTGCATTTCAAAGAAAATATTGACTAGGATATAAAGGCCACCCACATACTGGGAGAGACTATTTATTTACCCAATACCCACCAAATAAGGGGCTAATATCTAAGATGCATAAGGTACTGTACTGATAGAACTTACAAAAACAAAACATTTAACCCCCATCAATAAATAGGGAGAAGAAACAAATAGACACTTCTTCAAAGAAGAAATACAAATGGCCAAAAGACTCATAAAAAAAATGTTCCACATCACTAATTATTAGGGAGATGCAAATCAAAACAAAAGTGTTGGGGCCCGGAGAGATAGCACAGCGGCGTTTGCCTTGCAAGCAGCCGATCCAGGACCAAAGGTGGTTGGTTCGAATCCCGGTGTCCCATATGGTCCCCCGTCCAGCCAGGATCTATTTCTGAGCAGACAGCCAGGAGTGACCCTTGAGCAATGCTGGGTGTGGCCCAAAAACCAAACCAAACCAAAACAAGCAAACAAACAAAAAGTGTTGTAGTATCTTCACCACAGAGACTGGCACATATTACAAAAAAAACGAGAACAATCAGTGGTTAAAGAAACTGTGGTACATATACGCCATGTAACCATCAGGAAAAAGTAAATAAATTTTTCTTTACATTGATGGACATGGAAACTATTATGCTGAGTGAAGTCAGAGTAAGAGAGATAGATACAGAGTAGTTTCAATTATGTGGGATTTCGAAAAATAAAGATATTATTGTAAGAATACTCAGAGCCAATAGAGAGGAGGGCTGGAAGAACCGGCCCATGATATGATGCTTACCAAAAAGAATTCAGTTAGAGAAATAACTACACTGTACTGTAACAACTATCATAACAATGGTAGTGAGTGAGAGAAATAGAATGCTTGTCTAAATACAGGCGGGGTTGGGGTGGGTGGGAGGAAGGATATGGGGCACATTAGTGGTGGGAAAGTGCACTAGTGAAAGGAGTGTTCTTTCCTATAAAAACCCAACTACAAATATGTTTGTAATTATGGTACTTGAATACAGATATTATAAAAATAAATAAATAAATATAAAATTAATAAAAGACAAATTTCAACTTTGGGAATAAACTGACATCCTCTAAGGCCATGCCTTCCATATAGCTAGTAAGCAACATTTTCAGCCTAACCTTTAACCTATAGTTTTCTCATTTTTCCTTTACAGTTATTAATAAGAGTTTTCTGAGGTAGTATGTAAATGTTTGGTCTGTATAACTTCTATGAAGAAAAAAAAGTATACAGCTACTTTTCTTCTGAAAACAGAGTATTCATGAAAGCTGTTTAAGAAAATACTTCAGTATAAACTATAGCCTTCAAAAAACTGTAGAGATTTTATGTAAGGAAACGAGCCATGAATAACATTATAATTTATGGTGATTCAAATAAAAACAAATTTCAAATATAAAAAAGACCACCTATTGGGAGACCTTCCCAGAAGGATTAAAACTAATTGTGAAAATGCTAAGACTAATTATCCTTATGAAGTGCCATTCAATAAAAACCTAATATAAAATGTGTCCTGATATTTTTTTAAATGATCAAAGATACCAGATTGAAATTGAAAGTTTCTCTGGTCAACCTCAACTGTGAATTGTTATAGTGCTTAAATGGCCCTATATCTCCACCTTATGGAGCAAGTTGGAATCTGTTCAGTCATTAATACACTCTGCAGAAGTAACACTTCAGATGCAGTTCTGAAAGATTTGTTACTATGCCCGTCATAGCCAATGTCTAGGATCTCTGGTGTTATAAAAATATCTGGTCTTACCAGATTTTTGTGTGTGCAAGTACTGTAACAAGGGGTGACACCTTTGGCAAGTACAACTATAAAGATGTGTAACCACCATGGCCAGGAGAATAAAATTACACTTATTTTCACAGCTAAAGACTGTGATCCTTAATGAGTACTACAACAAGTAATATCTGAAAATTACTTAAAAGTACAAACACTGATGAGGGGCTGGAGAGATAGCATGGAGATAGAGCATTTGCTTGCATGCAGAAGGACGGTGGTTCAAGTCCCGACATCCCATATGGTCCTCTGAGTCTGCCAGAAGCGATTTCTGAGTGTAGAGCCAGGAGTAGCCCCTGAGCGCTGCCGGGTATAACCCACCCAAAAATTTTTTAAAAAATTAAAAAATAAATTAAAAAAAGAGTACAAACATTGATGAGTACATATGCAAGCAAAACAAAAGAAGGCATGTGACATCAGTAAATACTAAAGTTGATTGTGCATGCAATATTGTTTGATCTGCAAGCACTATGACCAACTGTGTTTGAGGTGCCTCGGTTATTAAAACAATAGCATAAATACATGGAATAGACAAGAAGAAAATACAGTTCAATAGATTAAGGAATAAATGTCTCCAATCAGATAAAAATTTTAATACATTTTATAGTCTTTAGTAATCATTCTCAGGAAAACCACAAAATATCTGCAATGATACAACCAAAAGGCAGTGCTCAGACTAAAATTAAAGCATGCATACACTTTATATCTAGATACTTATACATTCAAACTTTAGTATATATACTGAAGAAATATAGAGAAGGATCAGTAAAACAAATAAATCATTGTTAAAAATGATAGTGGTGAACAAAATTCAATAATATATAACATTGAATTAAAGAAATATTAATATAATTACACTATATTACAATATAATATACTTAGAGTTACTTAGAAGTAACCACTATGTGGTTCTTAAGTTGGGAAGTTCTGCTATTAGTATTTTGAATAGCAAATGTCTTGTTTTTCTATTAAATTTTTGGTATATCCATTTTAATTGTAGAGCCTCTTATTGTATTATAAAGCTGGTTTACAAAGTCATTGACAGTTGAGGTGAGACATATAATCTTCAATTACTAACACAGGTATCACCTTTTCTGTACCAATATTCTCAAGTTTCCTTCCCATACTCTACCATGCCACCTTGACGGGCACATTTTAAAGTTTTTTGATTGGATCATGTTTTCCATGTTGTTTAATCTGTGATTTGGATATATATCTATACTACTCTGTCACATTGCTCAAAAATTCAAGGTTCACAGCCTTGTTCCTCTGTTATTTTCCTGTCCTCATCATCCTACTATTTCCCCTTGAATTATAACCTGAATATGTATTTTGTCATGTCTTAAAGCACTCAAAAGTTTCTGAATTTCCCCTAAATTTTATGTTCTTTCCTCTTAAAATTTATCTTCAATTTAACTTATTTTTTCCTCTGTAACATTGACTTAACCACTGTATTATGTCTTCATGAACATTTTTATTTTCTACTTTGTACTTGTCATACCCAACATTTCTATTTGTAATTGTTTAGTTTCAGTTTTAGATTAATAATTTTCTCTTACCTTGAGTACCTTTCTTTATAACTTTAGTGTTAGTATTAGTACACAATATGTTTCTCCATAATTTCCTTCATGATGGTTAACTTAAATTCATATTACAGATCCCTCATTTTACTGTTGTCAAGAAAATTGATGACATCGATTTAATGTTCTCAAATTGATTCTGAGAAATGTTCTTTCCTTCTTTTCTTTCACCTTTCTATAATCTGTAGTTAAAAATTTTCACTATATAGGCGGTATATAAGATTTCTAATTTCTTCCCCTATTATATAAAACTCAAATGAATTTTAGGAGAACACTTTTAAAAAGCACCTTTTCTTGTGTTTTATTGTATGTATTCAGGAGATAAACTGATTAGAATTGTATAAAATATATACTGAGCATTTGTGCCAGGTGTGATTTGAGTCGAACTAGATTACTTTAATGCTGTCCTTGGTGCTAATTTTAGGACTTCAGGACTGTGGATTGCCCGAGGGGCTATCCTGTCACTCTTAATCACTTGTGAAACAACTAGTCTCTTCTGGGCCTCAGGTTTTGGAAGGCAAAGGAAACCAGCCATGGGGAAGGAATCTAATGTTCTTTAATGCCATTACACACAATATCTGCCTTGTTTATTGCTATTATTGTTTTTTTGGCTTTAAGTGTGATCTTAGGGCTCTTCTTACATATTCCTAAATTGTCTGCTAAGGGATGGCATGCTCTGTCTTAGGACTCTCTTTTTTCTCTCAAATATCAGGGGCAGCCTCTGACTGGAAGGGCTCACCAGGGACACTCAGTAGCAGTCTATCTAACTTCCTTGTTCTCACTTGCTGTACATTGACCTCTCAGGAGTTGGAAACAAGAGGAATCTCCTCCATTCCCTATAGACTCTCTGGGCTTAATGAGTTCCTAAGTGTTCCCCTGAGTTTTTCCAAGGCTTCTTGGTCCCAAACCAGCCTTTATCTAACTAAGAACTTCACCAGCAAGGTCTAGTTACTAGCATCTTCATCTGGCAGACTTTACTGTTCTTCTCTCTCACTATCTCTTTATCATCTCATGGCAGTTATATTGGAAGCAGAAGTTGCCTTCCTTAGTTTTTCTCTCTTGGGTGGCCCCTAGCTCTACACTTTTAGCTCACTACTAGCTGGCATGTCTCTAATAATCTCAACAGATATGACTATGATACCTCTCTTTAATATTCAGAGGTCTCACTCTCAGCTCAGTTCTTCAGTCAGGGGTAGTAGTAGCATGACAGTACACCCTAACACAATCCCCAGGCTTAGAGCACTTACTATAATGGGAAAGAACAAAGACTACACAATGCCAAGGAACTTTGTGTAAACCCAAGGGAAAGCAGGTATACAAAGAGGTTAAGTGGGGCATAGTACTGAGAATAAGGTACTTGACTTGAATGCTGTCACCCAGGCTTGATCCTCAAAACCTCACCTAGGTTCAATCCCCAATATCCTATTTGGCCATTATCCCATGGTCAAAAGAGGAACATTAGTGCAGAGTCAGGAAAGAGTTCTGAACACCGCCAGGTGTCCTCCCCCCCAAAAGAAAGCAAGTACTAAATGTTCCCACTGTTTTTTGTTTTATTTTTTACCAAAACTTTAACTTACAAATGTGCCACCAGGAATGTATACCCTTTCAGGACAAATACCTAACTGAGCATAGTGTTGGGAAAAAAGCGTAATTATTTTTTATAACAAGTCCCACAAGTCAAGGGATCTTTCCCTGATGCTATGTATTCTTCCATGTTTAGAGGTGTATTTTCTAATGAGATATTTTTCAATTGTAATTTATTAAGAAATGAGCTCTTGCTATTTTTCTTTGCTATTATTAACTATAAATAATATAAGTAAGAAAGTGTTCATAGATGTCATCGCCAAAAAATATCTATTTCCAAAGCAAGCCAATATGACAATTACTAAGAATTAATTGTAACTTTAGCTCTGTGACATGAATAATTGGTGAATGAGCAACAACATATTTGTAAGGCTAATTGAAGTAGAAAATTATCAGAGTCACCAATGAAGCATTTCAATGTGTGCATCTTTACAATATATGTCCATTAGAGCAAGCCTGATGTAAATTAAGCACCAGAGAGAGTAAGTCTATTATCCAGGGAAATCCCACTCTTAAGAATTGCAGTTCTCAATAGTCGGTATTAATAAAGAAAAGTTCTAAAAGTATACTTTCATTGCATTTGCATGTATGTGTATCATATTTTAATCAAATTCCATATTTTTGTGGATTTTCTTGTATTTGAGGTTTTTAAAAGCATCAAGATGGATAAAATTGTCTTGATTTTTATATTCTCCAATGAGAATAAAAATATATTAGGTGGAATTTTTAATTTCTCAATTTAATTACTTATTTTAGTTCTATGTTGGTTGTGGAAAACAATGCAAATAGGGCTGCAACTTCAAAATATTAGAATTATTACATCAGCAAGCATGCACGCATAAAGCTTTTGTTTAGTTTTAACTTTTACTGAATGATTCTAAAACAGAGCCAATCCCATAAATATTTGTATGCTATGTTAACTCCTTTACTGTTTGGTAAAATTAAATCATGATAGATTGTCCTCTCAGAAAGTGCTAGTCAAAAATATTTATTTCAAGTACTAATAGCTTAAAACATGGTCAACCAAGATACAGTGTTGAATCAGTTTGGCAGTAAACATGATCACAATTCTTTGTCCCCAATTCTATTCCCAAATGAAAAAGAGGGTGAGGAATAAAATCATAACTGGACTGTCAACTATTTTTTACACTAAGGGTTAATAAACATTTATAAAAATGTTTAGTTTTCTTTCTAAATAAGTTAGATGGAATTTTAATGGTATTAAATCTAACTAAAAACAAACTTTAGCTTTTCCCGATCACAGACTTTATGCTAAACATTATGCCAAATACCAGTGAGGAAATCGTGAGGCAGAAAATGACAAGACACTTTTCTTCAAAAAGTGTATATTTTCTAGTGGAATACAACTCAGCTATAGTTTAAAACTATGAGATTAAGCAGTTTGACGCTCTGTGGATAGAACTAGAGAATAATTTACTGCATAATATCAATCATAGTCAGTGGAACAGATACAGAATTTTCTTTCACACGTTAGACTATAGAAATCTAGTAGAGGAATAATAATGACTAATGATACAGACCCTGAAAATTAGCCTACAGAAATGAATTTTGTTAAAGTTGGTGGATATAAAGTAAAAAAAAACAAAAAACTTCAAGACATTGTGAAGGAACACTGACAATTTGTAATGGAGTAGTATTGGAACATTATATGCCTAAATGCTTATTATTACAGAGCTGTACATCATGGTACCTAAATAAAAATTAGAGAAATAATAGAGATACATAAAAAGTTAAATATGTGCATAGTTTCTTGAAATATCAGATTGATAAATATGATTTACGTAATAAATATTTTTACTAATATTTAGCATTTAATAATTATCATTGTCAGATACTATTTAAGGTTTATTTTGGTTTTTTTTGTTTGTTTTCTTTTTGGGGGGCCACACCAGGTAATGCTCAGGGGTTACTCCTGGCTATGCACTCAGAAGTCCCTCCTGGCTTGGGGGACCATATGGGATGCCGGGGGATCAAACCGCGGTCCGTCCAAGGCTAATGCAGGCAAGGTAGGCACCTTACCTCTAGCGCCACCGCCCAGCCCCTATTTAAAGAGTTTGTAATAGTGGAATAAGTTATTAAAGTTAACAAGAATAATGCAGAAACATTCTATGTTAGAATAACTTTTTAAAATTTATTTTAGTCACAGTGATTTCCAGTTGTAACTTCTATTGCATCATGTTTACATGCTCTAAAAGCAAAATCTGTTAATAAGTGTAAAATTTTAGTTATTCCCTCCAACACATGTGCCCCCAAAACTCAGATCTTTATAGAAAAATTTAAGGTTCTAATGTCTTTAGCCATTTATTACTCCAAAACTTATCATTATTTGTTGTCCTTCTAATTGAATTCGTCCAGGTTAATAACTTCCAATTCTATCCACATAGTACCAAATTGCATGACTTCATCTTAGAGAAAAGTAGTATTCCATTATGTATATGTACCTTTTTTTCTATCCAGTACACTGTTCTTAAGACACGTAGATTGAACCAATCTATGATCTATTCAGCAGTGGAAGAGGATTCCTTCTTTCCTACATTTATGCCAATATAGGTTGTTAGGTTGCTATAATTATTTTTATATGTTCCAGTCTCAGTGGTGTGAGACCAAATCTCATTGTGGTTATTATTTGCATTTCCTTGATGATCAATAATGTATAGCATTTTTAGAGTATTTATAAGTCATTGGTATGTCTTTTTTTTTTTTTCAGGATATCTCTGTTATGCAGCCATCAGGAGAGATAAAGTCATAAAATTTTCTCATACACGAATGTACAAGGAACCTATTATGCTGAGTGAAATAAGTCAGAGGGAGAAAGATAGATGCAGAATAATCTCACTCATCTATGGGTTTTAAGAAAAATAAAAAATATTTTTACATTAATTCTCAGAGAAAAAAGAGAGGAGGGCTGAAAGATCCCAGCTCATGACATGAAGCTCACCACAGAGTGATGAGTGCAGTTAGAAAAATAACTACATTGAGAACTATCATAACAAAGTGAATAAATGAATGAAGTAGAAAGCCTGCCTAGAGTACAGGCAGGGGAGGGGTGGAGAGGAGGGAGATTTGGGACATTGGTGATGGAAATGTTGCACTGGTGAAGGGGGGGGGGTGTTATTTACATGACAGAAACCAAACTACAATCACATTTGTAATCAAGGTGTTTAAATAAAGATATTATAAAAAAAGATTAATAGTAGGCAAATATTTTTCCCTGTTTGCAAGGTGTCTTTTTATTCTGGTCACCATTGCTTATGTGGTGAAAAATATTCTTAATAATGGTTAATTTATAAAGTGCAAAACTCCTTTTTCATCAATAAGAAAATATATATAGATATATTAAGGAAGAAAGTGCCTAAATTTTTTTTGACCAAAGTGGATTACAAATCTTTCACAGTAATCAGTAATTTTTTAGGTACATAATGACATTGAATCAGAGGCATTCCCACCACCAATGTTGTCCTCCCTTCACCCCTGTTCCCAGCATGCATCCCATATACCCCTCTTTACTCCCCAGGTTGCTAGTATAAGTAGTCCCCTCTGTGTCTAACATGTTTTAGATCGGGTGTCGATTCTGTTGTTGTTGGCCTTGAATATGGTATTTAAGTCTTATTATTCTTTGATTTCTACTTAATGTTAATCTGACTGTCTGGTCTTGGTACCCTTCATTATTTCCCCCTCAGTTTTTAAAATTTTAAATGGATTATTTTCTTATAAGTTATGATCAAAGAAAAGTAAACATACAAAAATTGTTAATAATATTTGTCCATTTCTGTAGTGTCATGTCACATTGCTCCTTATTCTAACATATTACTTTTTTCTAACTGCAAATTTGATTTATCATTTTAAACATTAACTATTAACATTATATAGTACTATAGTGACTACATTAGAGGACAAATACAATTTATCATTTTTAAATCATGCATCTTAACTTTATCTTTTTTTTTTGTTTTTTTTTTTTTGTTTGTTTTTTTAAAGTAAGAATTCATTTAAAGGACAAAATTGATTAACATAATGAGGTAAACTAATATAACATAATATAGTGACATAACATAACATATAATATAATTGATATAATAATAATACATGTAAGTCAAAGAAAATTTCTGATTAAAAACACAATTTTTTTTCATAATGGCTTACATATCTTTCACTGTAGTATTTTGGGTACATATTCACATTGAATCAGGGGAATACCCATCACCTAATATGTCCTCTTCTCAATCAAAAATCAAATATGCTGAAAATAGGCAGAGTCCTGTCTAGAGGCTTCCAACCTCAGTTTGAGAGAGGATGTGAAAAAAGTAATTAAAATACCACAACAATACAAAAAAAAAATATCGAGTTAAATAACTGATAAGCACCACAGCAATAAAGACAGGCACCACACAATGATCTCGGTTCTGAAATCAAATCATACTCAAGTGCAAAAAAGAAAGAGAAAGACAAAACAAAATAAAATAAAATAATATTGGAGACATCAACCGTAATCTCCACACCAAAATAAAGACGTCAAAAAAATAGATCATTTATTCTCCTCTTGCTGCTTTCGTGGTATGTGGAAGACTTCTACTTTATCTTGGATGGTAAAATCAGACCTGTTTCTAAAGATCTTGGTGGCTGTGCAGATCAGGGAATGGAGTTTATGAAGTCTTTCTTTGTGGTTCTAGCAGTTATGCTTCTTCAATGTCATTTTTTTGTTTTTTATGTGTTCTAGGTGTTTCAGAATAGTGCTACCATTCTGTGTTTTTCTTTTGTCTTCTGACTTACTTCGTTTAACATAACATGATCTAGGTCCATCCACGTTGCTGCAAAGTCTGTGATTGTATCATTTCTAACTGCCATGTAATATTCCATTGTATATATGTACCACATCTTAATGATCCATTCATCTGTTGTTGGACATCGAGGTTGGTTCCAAGATTTGGCTATTATACTGAGTGCTGCAATAAATAGTGGGGTGCATATGTATTTTGGAATGAATGTCCTTCCATCTTGGGGATATATGCCTAGGAGAGCAATTGCTGGGTCAAACGGCAACTCAATTCTAAGTTCTTTGAGCACTCTCCAGACTTTTCTCCATAGATGTTGGACCAAGGGGCATTCCCACCAGCAATGAATGAGAGTTCCTTTCATACCACATCCTCTCCAACAAAGGTTGTTCCCATTATTTTTGATGTGAGCCAACCTCACTGGTGTGAGGTGGTATCTCATTGTTGTCTTGATTTGGATCTCCCTGATGATGAGCGAAGGTGAGCATGTTTTCATGTGTTTCTTGGCCATCCTTCTCTCTTCCTCAGAGAAATGTCTATTCATTTTGTCTCCCCATTTTTTTATGGCTTCGTTTGGTTTTGAAGGGCTCAGGTTTCTGAGCGCTTTGTATGTTCTAGATATCAGCCCTTTATCTGATATATCAAGTGAAAAGATTTTTTCCCATTCTGTTAGCTGTCTTCTTGCATTAAGTAGGGTTTCTTTTGCCATGCAGAAGCTTTTTAGTTTTATATAGTCCCATTTGTTTATAGTTGATGCTAACGTTTTTGCCATTGGTGCTCCATTCTCAAAGACCCTTTTGATATAAAGGTCTTCGAGTGTTCTACCTATTTTATTCTCGATAAACTTTATAAATTCAGGTCTGATTTCCAGATCTTTGATCCATTTTGAGTTGACTTTTGTATAAGGAGTGAGATATGGGTTGATTTTCACTTTCGTGCATATGAGTTTCCAGTTGTACCAACACCATTTGTTGAATAGGCTTTCTTTGTTCCATTTCATATTCTTGCCTCTTTTATCAAATATTAGTTGGCTATATATCTGGGGGTTTATGTCTGGGAATTCTGTTCTAATCCACTGGTCTGAGGTCCTGTCTCTGTTCCAGTACCATGCTGTTTTTATTACTATGGCTTTATAGTATAGTTTCAAGTTAGGTAAGGAGATACCTCCCAACTTCTCATTTTTCAGAATGTGTTTAGCTATCCTGGGTCTTTTATGGTTCCAAATGAATTTTATAATTGATTGTTCTATTTCTTTAAAGAATTGTGTCTGGATTTGGATAGGGATTGCATTAAATCTATATAGCAGTTTGGGTAAAATAGTCATTTTGACTATGTTAATTCTACCTATCCATGAGGATGGGATGTTCTTCCATTTCTTTAGATCGTCTTCAATTTCTTTCTGAAGTGTTTTGAAGTTTCCCTGGTATAGATCTTTCACTTCTCTTGTAAGGTTGATTCCTAGGTATTTGATATTTTTTGATACTACCTTAAATGGAATTGTATTTTTAATCTCTCTCTCCTCAACTTCATTGTTTGTATATAAAAACGCTACTGTCTTTTGTGTATTGACTTTGTATCCAGCCACTTTACTGTATTGGTTGATTGTTTCTAGGAGTTTTTCTGTGGATTCTTTAGGGTTTTTGATGTATATCATCATGTCATCAGCAAATAGAGCTAGCTTGTGTTCCTCTTTCCCTACTTGAATTCCTTTGATTCCCTTCTCTTGTCGGATTGCTATTGCTAGGACTTCTATAAGAGTGGAGAGAGTGGACAGCCTTGCCTAGTTCCTGACCTTAGTGGGAATGCTTCTAGCTACTCGCCATTAAGTATAATGTTGGCTGTAGGCTTTTCATAAATAGCTGTAACTATCTTAAGGAAGGTGCCTTCTAACCCTATTTTGCTGAGTGTCTTTAACATGAACGGGTGTTGGATTTTGTCAAACGCCTTCTCTGCATCGATTGATATGATCATGTGGTTTTTGTCCTTCATGTTGTTGATGTGGTGTATAATGTTTATTGATTTGCGTATGTTGAACCAACCTTGCATTCCTGGTATGAATCCCACTTGATCGTGATGTATGATCTTTTTGATGAGGTGTTGGATTCGGTTTGCTAAGATTTTGTTAAGTATCTTTGCATCAATGTTCATTAGTGAGATTGGTCTGTAGTTTTCTTTTTTGGTGGTATCTTTGCCTTCTTTAGGAATGAGTGTGATATTAGCCTCATAAAAGGAGTTGGGGAGGATTCCTGTTTTTTCTATGGTTTTGAAAAGCCTATGGAACAGTGGTAATAAGTCTTCTTGAAATGTTTGATAGAATTCACCTGTAAATCCATCTGGGCCTGGGCATTTGTTCTTAGGGAGTCTTTTAATTACGTCTTCAATTTCCTCTGAAGTGATTGGACTGTTTAGAGTTTCTAGGTCTTCCTTTTCCAGTCTTGGAAGAGGGTGTTTGTCCAAGAATCTGTCGATTTCTGGTGGGTTCTCTAGCCTAGTTGAATATAGTTGTTCATAATATGATCTCATGATATGTTGTATTTCTTGGGGTTCTGTTGTAATCTCTCCCCTTTCATTCGTAATCCTAGTGATTTGGGTGTTTTCCCTCTTTTTTTTTGGTAAGTTTTGCCAATGGTTTGTCTATCTTATTTATTTTTTCGAAAAACCAACTCCTGGTCTCATTGATTTTTTGTATTGTTTTCTTAGTCTCTATGTTGTTTATTTCTGCTCTGGTTTTTATGATTTCTTGCCTTCTGGTTGTGGTTGGATTTCTCTGTTGCTGTTGTTCCAATTCTTTGAGGTGATCTTTTAAACTGTTGGTTTTGTTATTTTCCTGTTTCTTAACATAGGCCTGTAATGCTATGAGTTTCCCCCTAAGTACTGCTTTTGCTGTATCCCATAAATTCTGACATGTTGTCTCTTCATTGTCATTCGTCTCAAGGAATCTTTTTATTTCCTCCTTGAGTTGTTCTTTGATCCAGCTGTTGTTAAGCAGTATGTTATTCAATCTCCAGGTATTAGTTTTCCTCCATTGCTTCTTCTTGACATCAATTATAAGCTCTGTTGCATAGTGATCTGAAAGGGTACTTCTAATGATCCTTACCTTTGTGGTCTTATATAGGTTGGCTTTGTATCCTAAGACATGATCTATTCTGGAGAAGGTTCCATGTGGGTTTGAGAAGAATGTGTATTCTACTTTCTGGGGATGGAGGGCTCTATATAAGTCTATTAGCCCTAATTCTTCTAATTTTTCATTTAGAGCTCTTATTTCTTTACTATTTTTCTGTTTGGAGGATGTGTCTAGTGGTGATAATGGAGTATTGAGGTCCCCTACTATTATCACAATTCCCTTCATGTGTTTCTCCAGGTTTGTCAGTAGTTGCCTCACATATTTTGGTGATTTTACATTAGGTGCATAGATATTGACCAGGGTTAGCACTTCTTGATCTAATGTTCCCCTGATCAGTAAGTAGTGCCCCTCTTTGTCTCTGATCACTTTCTTGAGGTTGAATACAATTTGGTCTGATATAAGAATGGCTGTCCCTGCTCTTTTTTGTTTTCCATTGGCCTGAATAATTACTTTCCATCCTTTAATTCTAAGCCTGTGCTTATCCTGTAACTGTAGGTGTGTTTCTTGCAGACAGCAGAAGTCCGGTTTATTTTTCCTAACCCAGTTCTCTACTATGTGTCTTTTAATTGGAGAGTTTAGTCCATTAACATTTAGGGAAATTATTGATAAAGAGGACTGTTGTGCAGTTGTATTGTGTGGCGTGGTTGTTGTTACAATCGGGGGTTTGGATTGTGTAATTGAGTGCCGGCTGGGGAGGCGTGAGTGAGTTTCCCTCCTTTTGCTTGGCGTTTGGGCCTGCCACTCCCCTCAGAGACTCCTGAGTGCCGGCTGGGGAGGCGTGAGTGAGTTCCTCTCCTTTTGCTTGGCGTTTGGGCCTGCCACTCCTCCCAGAGACTCCTGAGTGCCGGCTGGGGAGGCGTGAGTGAGTTCCTCTCTTTTTGCTTGGCGTTTGGACCTGCCACTCCTCCCAGAGACTCCTGAGTGCCGGCTGGGGAGGCGTGAGTGAGTTCCTCTCCTTTTGCTTGGCGTTTGGACCTGCCACTCCTCCTAGAGACTCCTGAGTACCAGCTGGGGAGGCGTAAGTGAGTTCCTCTCCTTTTGCTTGGCGTTTGGGCCTGCCACTTCCCCCAGAGACTCCTGAGTGCCGGCTTGGGAGGCGTGAGTGAGTTCCTCTCCTTTTGCTTGGCGTTTGGACCTGCCACTCCTCCCAGAGACTCCTGAGTGCCGCCTGGGGAGGCGTGAGTGAGTTCCTCTCCTTTTGCTCGGCGTTTGGGCCTGCCCCTCCCCCCAGAGACTCCTGAGTGCCGGCTGGGGAGGCGTGAGTGAGTTTCCCTTCTTTTGCTTGGTGTTTGGACCTGCCACTCCTCCCAGAGACTCCTGAGTGCCGGCTGGGGAGGCGTGAGCTCCTCTAGAAAAATCTTTAGGAAGGAGACCAAAGCAGGCCGAAATTAGAAGCCACAGCACTCCAAAACACACCATTAAATACAAAGAATTATGCGTAAATCAAGGAGATCTCTTATAACTGAAGACACCATGACAAGCCCTATCAAGT
Source organism: Suncus etruscus (assembly GCF_024139225.1). Lineage (NCBI taxonomy): Eukaryota > Metazoa > Chordata > Mammalia > Eulipotyphla > Soricidae > Suncus > Suncus etruscus. The sequence goes on from NC_064852.1 coordinate 43,897,102, forward strand.
TTCCAAGTCCACCAAAACGCACAGATCCAGGGGAAGAAGACCTAAAAGCGGTCATGAGGAAGGAAATGCAAGAATTACTAAAACAAATGAAAGAAACCCTAGCAACCGATAAGAAATTCATGGACGAACGACTCAGCCAAATTAAAGAAGAAATGTTAAAGAACATGAGAGATTCCATACAAAAAGAAGTGAAGGATTTAAAAGACAAAATAACAAGCCTTACGAGTAGAACCACAGAGTTGGAGAAGCACATCGATGAACTCGAAGGAAAACTGCAATATAAAAATGATCAAGAAACCAACAAAGAAATAAAAGGCAAAGCACTGGAAGGAAAAATCCAATATCTAATGAACAAGGACAAAAGAAACAATCTAAGAATTGTGGGTATACCAGAAGGGGAAGAAATAGGGAAGGGGGAAGAACAAGTAGTCAGGGAGATAATAACAGAGAACTTTCCCACCCTCTGGAAAGACAATTTAGGACAAATCCAAGAAGTCAAGAGAGTCCCTAATAAAATAGACCCTAATAAACTCACACCAAGACACATAATAATCCAAATGGCGAAAAACAAAGAGAAAGAGGAACTCCTGAAAGCAATAAGGGAGAAAAAAAACCTCAAGTACAAAGGAAAGGACATAAGAATCAAACCAGATCTCCCATTTGAAATAATTCAAGCAAGAAGACAGTGGAATGACGTATTTAAACGACTGAGTGAAAGAAATTTCCAACCCAGGGTCCAATACCCAGCAAAACTATCATTCATATGGGAGGGCAGACTAAAAACATTCACAAATATGAACGAACTTGAACTATTTGTGCAAACTAAGCCGATCCTAAGTGACTTACTCAGAGACGAATTACACAATCCAAACCCCCGATTGTAACAACAACCACGCCACACAATGCATCTTAACTTTAAACCTGCTAGTCTAAAATTATACTTTAATAGACCTGATAAATTTATATATTGCTAAGATGGAACATAGGACTATTATAATATTTAATTAAAATACTATTTCATTATTATTAATTTCACACCCACAATATGTTTATTTTATCTATCTGGTGATATGTAACTACAAATCTTTGAGACTATTATATTTGTGAAACTCATGTACACATTGTTGTTGTTGTTTGGAGCTATATTCAGCTGTGTTCAGGGATCACTCCTAAGAGACATGGAGGATCATATGGAGCTCTAGGGATTGAATCCAGTTCGGCAAAGTACATGGAAAGGGCCCTACTTCTGTACTAATTGAGTTCGGTGTAAATATTTAAGTCTGTTTGGTTTGAGTATATTCTCTAAGTATATGTGAATCACAAACTACATTATGCTCTCTTATTAACTACTATATTTACTGTTTATTTTTATGAAGATAAGAATTTGTTTTTTGAATTTTAAAGTTAGGAAAAACTAAAAATCAAGAAAATTATGTTTAAAGTGGATTGTATAACATATATGTGAATCTTTATTTTCCTGAGATCTCCTAGAAGGACATTTGGAAGCTTTGAGAAAATAGGGTAATGATGGGTAAAATACACAGAACAGGAACATCTATACTGTTTTCTATTAATAAAAAGTTAACTTTAAACTATACTTTTGATACCACAGCTATTTTTTTTTTTTTTAGTTTTTTGAGCCACACCCATTTGATGCTCAGGGGTTATTCCTGGCTACGTGCTCAGAAATTACCCTGGCTTGGGGGAACCATATGGGACGCTGGGGAATCGAACTGTGGTCCTTTCCTTGGCTAGCGCTTGCAAGGCAGACACCTTACCTCTAGCGCCTCGCCCACCCCTGATACCACAGCTATTTTTATAATCCTTGATTCAACATGTTTTATGTGAATATATATATATATATATATATATATACATATATATTTTTTGGCTAAGCATAAATAAAGGACTAACCTTAATATCTTTTTTAAAAATTTTTAAAATTTTTTAAACACCATGAAATACAGGTTGCTTATGATTGAGTTTTAGTTGTAGAATATCCAACATCCATCCCTTGACCAGTTCACATTTCCCAAAACCAAAGTCCCAGGTTTGTCCCACTCTCACCCTGGCCTCCCCACTGCCTACCTCTATGGTAGGCATGCTTCTCTCTCTCTCTCTCTCTCTACTCTCTCTCTCCTCTCTCTCTCCTCTCTCTCTCCTCTCTCCTCTCTCTCTTCTCTCTCTCTCCTCTCTCTCTTCTCTCTCTCCTCTCTCTCTTCTCTCTCACTCTCCTCTCTTGCGCTCTCTCTCTCTCTCTCTCTTGCTTTGGCTCTCTCCCTCTCTTCTCTCTCTCCTTGTTAATTCCTCCAATCCATGGTTCCATTTCCTTATGTCTTTTAATATTTCATGAAGTAGAACTTTTTAGGTCTCTTTATTTCTTTCTTCCTTTTTTTGTATAGGTCTTTCAGCTCTTTAGTTGGTTTCAAGGTACTTACTTTTCTTAGACACAATTGTGAATTTTTTAATGTCACTTTTCACTTTTATTATTTGTATATATAGAATTCATGGACTTTTGCATGTTAGTTTTGTAGCCTGACACTATGGTAGAGATCTATTATTTATAAAAGCTTTTTGTGAAGTCTTTAGGGTTTTATATTTATAGTATCATCCACAAATAATGAGAGTTTCATTTTCTCCCTTCTTTTTTGGGGGCATCTGGTGACATTCTTGACTATTCACTCAGAAATTGCTCCTGGCTTGGGGGGAGGGACATATGGGATGCTGGGGGATCAAACAGAGGTCCGTCCTGGGTCAGCTGAGTACAATGTAAACATCGCTCCAGCCCCTTTAATTTCTCCCTATTTGGATGTCCTTTATATATTTCTCTTCCTAACTGCTATGATTAGAAACTTTAATATTATTTTTAATAGATGTGGTAAGAGTGGACAATATTGCTTTATGCCAGATATTAGGGGAAAGGATTTTAGGTAATCTGATTTTGGTGGGATTATTATAAATGGCTTTGACTATATTGAGGAAAGATTTTCAATTCTCATACTGTTGAGAGTTTTTATTATGAATCGGTACCGGATCCTGTCAAATATTTTCTTTGTATCTGTTAATATGACTCTATGATTTTTATGTTTTTCTTTTATAAATATGGTGTATAATGTTGATTGAACTTGTGTGTGCTAATCCATCATTGCATTTTAGGGACAAATACTACTTTATCATGGTGTATGACCTTTTTAAAAAATGTTAATTTCTATTGGTTGCTAGTATTTTGTTGAAGATCATTTATGAAAAAAATTGCTCCTGGCTTCAGGAACCATATGGGACACTGGGGGTGAAGGCAAACGCCATACCACTTGTGCCACAACTCTGACCTGTTACTACAAATTTTAAATTGATACTTTAGAAATTAAATTGAGAAACTGGAGCAATATCACAGCGGTAGGGCGTTTCCCTTACACGCGACTGATCCAGGAAGGACCTAGGTTTGATCCCTGGCGTCCCATATGGTCCCCTTTGCCAGGAGCGATTTCTGAGTGCGTAGCCAGGAATAACCCCTGATCATCACCGAGTGTAGCCCCATAACAAAAACAAAAACAAACATAAAAAGAAATTAAATTGAGAAATTAAAATTGTGAGTATGTAGGAGTCTTATGAAATTTGGGCACCTTGGTGGTGAGGTTATGAGGTAACTGTGTGTACCATGACCATAAATGTCAACACCAATGCAGGGATTCGAACCACCGTCCTTCTGCATGCAAGGCAAATGCCCTTGTCTCCATGTTATCTCTCTGGCTCCATAAAAGGTAATCTTAAAATGAGATAAATTATTTTCCAGGCTGTTAAGACTTTATTATTCATAATACTTAACATTCTACAACTAAATGGCAAAAAAGAAAGATGGATTCTTTCAGAATAGATCTTAAGAGACAAACAAAAGTAATTATATCAGGTAATTTAGATTTCTTTGATTATTGCATTTTTTCAAAAATGTATATATATGTATTTAATATATATTACTATAGAAATTATACTTTACATATTACAAACAAGATTGTAATAATATTTTCAAAGAGCATTTAAATATTTGAAGAAATGACCAAAGCATCAAAATGTGTATGTATAAATCCAATTTTATAATTTTCTCTCACTGGCAACATATGAGGTAATTTTATTTATTTAAATGCATTATATTTTTATATTTTTAATTTAAAATCAATCACAGAATTGTGATTGATAATTTAAAAGTAATATTCATAAAGAAATATGTAAGCCCTCTGATAACCTTACCCAATTTAACTTTTTTGTCTGAGATGTCACACCTTTAATTATTTTAGTAAAATTATCTTGTCACCTTCCCATTAACACAGCTGTCAAAAATTTCACCTTTGGTATTATCTACTTTAGTATTTCAACATGTCTAATAATCATCATTAATAATTACAATTCTGAAAAATTTTATCACTTTGAGTCATAACATGACTCATTCAGCAAACATTGTTTAATAAGTTCCAGACACCTTTCTAGGCACCGAGGCATAAATACTGAAAAGCATTGTCTATTTTTATACAATTCACAAACTCATGCAATTTAAAAGAAATGAATGATATAATGGTAAAGATATCTATCTCCTAGCAATGTCACTTCTGATTTCAAGTACCTATAATAACTGCAATGGTATAACCTATTTTACACCAGTACAAATTGGATGAAATACTTATTATATTCAGTTAGGCCTATAAATTATTATTTCTATATGGCACAAATAAATGATATTCTGAACTTGTATTTTAAAATATGAAATTCTTTTAAGATAATTTGTTTAATTTTTTTCTTTTGTAGATTTAGAAATCATAGGAAAAATGTGTCACTCAGATTCATGATAGGTACTAGTGATAAAACAGATCTCTTGCCATTAACCAAATAGGAACTCCTCAAGTTAAGTTATTAGTAAATATTATAATAAAATGGATGCAGACAACAAGTAGAATAATGAACTGGATGCAGCTATTCAAAATTGGTATTAATTCAAAAATACATTTTTTAAAAATATTTTTGAGTGCTTTTCCTATAAATGGATGTACATGAAATCTATTATACTGAGTGAAATAAGTCAGAGGGAAAGAGATAGAAACAGAATAGTTTCACTCATCTAAAGGTTTTAAGAAAAACAAAATACGTTGTAATTATGCCAAGAGACAATAGAGATGAGGGCTGGAAGGACTGGCTTATGCTATGAAGGTCACCACAAAGAGTGGTGAGTGGAGTTAGAGAAATAGCTACACTGACAACTATGATGACAATATCAATGAGAGCAGTAGAATGCCTGTCTCAAATACAGTGGGGGTGGGGAGGAGAGAGATGGGGCATTGGTGATGGGAATGTTGCACTGGTGAAGGGGGAATATTCTTTATATGACTGAAATGCAACTACAATCATGTCTGTAATCAAGGTACTTAAATAAATATATTATTTAAAAAAAAGAAATATAACTATGGGGATTAGAGTACATATCTGCAAATTATGTTAATCTGTGGGACTCTTTCAATTGCTTTAAATCAGGACTGTTCATCAAATTATCCGACAAAGCTCAGCAGTCCTGTACATATAAGTGTCCATACACAGTATCTTTCAGCTTGTGGGGAGATAACTTTCCAAATGATTTATAGTTGTCTTACATTTTGTAATGATTTTTACAAACAATAGATGAATACATAAAAGCCATAACTGCTAAAGTTCAATTGGTTAATTTGTTACTTTAAATGCTAATCTTTTAGTATAAAAATAAATAATACCTAAAACGAGACATTTACATACACTCAGCTGCAAAGGTATAGTCAGCCAAATGTGAACCTGGCTTCTTAATATACATTATTAACCTTTATGTGTGAAGGGAATGGAAAATTGGCAAATGACCAGCTGTATTGTCACATATTTTGCAAGAGGATTGGTAGTAACTATATATAGTATACATAGATATATACTATATATATATATACAGCCATGTCTATTTTTAAATATTAGTATATTTATGCCTATAGCAAAAGATCATAAGGTGCACAAAGGACTGGAATGCACACTTGGAATGTGAGAGGCTTTGGTTCTATTTTGGCATCAAAGTTACTTGAACTTACCTGTGTAACATTTGGCTTGGTGTGGCCCCCCAAATCTAAAACAATTCATAAAAATACAATTAATTTTAAAATAGTTAGCTTTTTGTTTTAAAGAGGAGTCCAAGACCTTTCTACACAAGATAAAAATTTATGGCCACTTTTTTTGTTTTGTTTTGTGGCCACACCTGTTGACACTCAGGGGTTACTCATAGCTACGCACTCAGAAATCGCTCCTTCTTGAGGGGACCATATCGAACACTGGGGGATTGAACCTCAGTCCGTTCTAGGCTAGTCCTTGCAAGGCAGATGCCACCGGTCTATCACTATCTCTCCTGCCCCAGTGGCCACTTTTTATTAAGTAGCCAATTAATTAAATGACTAATTAGGGGACAGTTTATTAAGTAGAATATATTGGCATAACTAAAAAAAGACATACCCCAATGTACCACGGACAATCAAAATACTGTCCTGAACTATACTGATTATCATACAAGAAATTTTTTGTTTTGATTTTGATATTTGGGCCACACCCGTGATGCTCAGGGGTTACTCTTGGCTATGCGCTCATAAATCGCTCCTGGATTTGGGGGTCCATATGGGATACCAGGGGATAGAAGCATAGTCTGTCCTAGGTCAGCAAACGCCGTACCACTGCACCACCGCTTCCAGCCCACAAGAAATGTTTTAAGCTAAGTATATACTTATTACCAGGTTATAATTTTATTGTTTTCTTTGATGTATCCTGTGGGGAGTTGTGTAATTAATATTATTTAATAAAGAATAAATTCAAACTTTGCCAGAGAGCTTAGTATTTCTCAAAAATATTTACATGATCTAGTATTAAAAGTAATGTAATGTATATTCACATACACCTTCTTGGACATTACAGTTGCTTGTGTTGTTGATTTAATCAATACCAAAACTCTTACCTCAACTCTGGAAGTATATTCTCTGTGATTACCTTTGTAAGTATAGTTTTCTTGAGTTTACATATCTAGCACTTATTCTGATTAATAAACTTTGCCTGTTCCTTGCTATTTTAATAAGCATAAAGATTCTATCAGATCTTTTTCCTCACAAACTTTATAATTTGATTTTATAAAGAAATAATTTCATAGAGAAATCTTTTGTTAGCAAAATGAATAACATTTTGTAAATTACATTAATCTATAGACTTAGTACTTTAAAATTGGTTTCTCTTTCTAGAGTAATTGACAAATTATGCTCATTGCTTACTTTTATCTTACCATTTCCATATAGTTTCAAACTTACCTGTAACCTATAGTCATAAGTTCTTTCTGCATTTACTTTTACAATTGTTAACACTACTATTAATTACTACATTACTAATAGAAAACTATCTTACTCATTAGTAAAATAAATAAATAAATAACTTGACATAAAGTTCTAAAGTGAAAGAAACAATATATATGCAATTTTAAAATTAAATTAATAGTTAAATTAAAAATATGAAACAGTATCGCAGTCAACCGCTTCTCAAGCTGCTGCTGCCTGAAACTGCAGCTGTGAGTTTTGGGACCAACCCCACCCAGAAATATGTCTGGAAGTCACCTGAATGGAGGAGAGTTGGAACTGCCCAGGATGGGTGGAACCAGAGGAGGCCGGCTGCTCAGCTTCACTCCATGACCTGCTTCATCTCTTCGTAAACGCACAACAAACAGAAAACGTCACAATACAGGCGCAACAATGGGGAATCAACGCAGGCCAATCCCATGCATAGATAATGATGATGTCAGCTCTGATGCCCCCAAAAGTGTCACTCAGGTAAGTTTAGAGAAGAAATATGGAGGATGTTCATAGACCTCAAAGAAAGCATATAGAGCTGAATGAATCACAAATAAGAATCATGATGATATGAAGATAGAAATCAAAAAATTCAAAACTGAAATAACAGGTCTGAAACACTCAGTTGATTACCTTTTTTTTTTTTTTTTTTGGATTTTGGGCCACAACCGGTGGTGCTCAGGGGTTACTCCTGGCTGTCTGCTCAGAAATAGCTCCTGGCAGGCACGGGGGACCATATGGGACACCGGGATTCGAACCAACCACCTTTGGTCCTGGATCGGCTGCTTGTAAGGCAAACGCGGCTGTGCTATCTCTCCGGTCCCAGATTATTTACTTTTACGCTTATTTTTAAATCAATTCATACTTCAAAACGTTTCTTAAAAATTAAAATATTTTTATGTTTAATTTATTATTTTCAGCTGAAAATAATTATTCCCATTGCTCAGAAAATTATTTTGTACTGAGTCTTTAGACCATATTCATCACTGTTCTAGGCTGTTTCTCTAGCTCCAGGTACAGAGGTCAGTCTTGCAAGTGATCAAGGGCTGTTAATATGTGGTGCCAGGGTCTATACCAGCCGCATGTAAACAAAATCCTCTTCCCCATACTATAAGCTCTGACTCCTGAAAAATCATTGAAGTTTTAACAGAATGCTATGTTTATGTGAGGATGAGCTTCATATTCTCAGAGTTTAATTTTATATAAGTGTCTAATATGATTTAACAGGAACATTGTGATCATTTTTTATAACTCAATAAGAAAGTCACAGTTTCAGTAACCTAAATATGCAGAACACAAACCATGTCAAGATAATATATTCTTTATTATGTATCTAAAAGGATAAAAAAAAGCTTCTTTTAAGAAAAAAACAGTACAAAGAACTAGTGGTATAGCACTATTATTTTATGATTGTCTGATATTTACTAAAATCTTAAAATACTTTTTATCATTAGACTACCACATGAGGGTGCTCTCTCTCCAAATATCTATCTGTGGAGTGAACAGGCAGGCCTAAGCCAGGTTGTTTTTACTGTTTATTCCCATACACATTTGGAATGATGTGAAAAAAATTGTCAGAATAAACATATTTAAGAAGGAAAGAAACAAAAGAAAACTCTAAACCTAAAGACCAATGATGGACTTATACTGTCTCTCTCTATAGATACAGATAAAATCCAGATCATAAACATAAACATATTTCATTTAAAACATGCTGTGTGGTCCATTGTTCAGCAACATGTTCAATAAATATATCTCTCTGCTATCCAGACCTACAGAATTGGAATATCTGGAGGTTAGGCTTAGGAATTTATTTTGCATTTATATCTTGCTCTTTGGATAATTCTCACATATTTTACTTACAACACTGGCATTAAGTCATGTTTAAATTACTATAAAAAACTGAAACAACAGAATATTTCCTTAAATAAACTATGTGATTATTTGACACCCAGAACAATAACTTTGGAAAATATTTTAATAAAAGGGAATTTTATCTGCAATACAACTGAATACTATAATCATCCAATAATCTATCCAACTTTATAATTATAATAAACATTACAAATTTTTTCTAAAAACAAATACAAATTTTAGTTCTATTCATAGCACATTTTATTTTTGTTTTTCCTTTTGTTCTGAGTAATTAAAAAGATAATCTTATGAAAGCTTTATTAGATTATATAGAAAATCACCAGAATATAGATAATATTTTAAAATAAGTTATGGAAATATGTGCTACAAATTAGAACTACATAGCTATTTTATGAAAACAAAATGTTTATATTGAAAAACACTTGAAATTTTGGTTTGTGTTATACAGAATAGAAGTGTTATCAGATTGATCAGCTCTTAATTTTTGAAAGTCCCAAAGTTATACATTAAGACAATAGGCTTTACTTGCTATATAAATTATTATATTCCTGATAGGACAAAGTAATAAAATGGAAGATGTTGTAACAGCTAAACTCTAAGGGCAAGTAAATATTGGTGAGTTTTATATGTGATGAAAAAGCACTAAGGCTTGATTAATTTTCATTAAAGTAAAACCGGTCTATGTGAATGAAGGGTATATTTATATGTCAACAGTAAATGTGCATATTTTATATAAACCTAACACAATATGTACCCACACATAAGCTACTTGTTTATCCATATTTGTATACAGCTATGTGTTTAACAGTAAAATTTATGGTAAAATGCAACTTTGATGAGACCTACAAGCCTCACCTCCCATTCAATATATATTTCACAATATAATTTCTAGATAGATAATCATCTGACTTTTATGTGTACTCTCCCTGAAAAATGAAATCTCTTATTAACAGAGCATACTTATTCATATAGAATACTAGTGATAATGTTCATCATAAACAGTGAACAAGTAATTTTGACACTTGCTACTTGATCTTTCTTTCTTTTTTTATTTTCATTTTTTGGGCCACACCAGGAAGCTAAGGGGTTACTCCTGGCTCCAAGCTCAGAATTTACTCCTGGCAGGCTTGGAGAACCATACAGGATGCCAGGGATCGAACCCAGGTCCATCCTGGGTCATCAGCCAGCAAGGCAAGTGCCCTACCACTGTGCTACCACTCTACCCTTCACATTTTTTACTTGATCTTTCTACATAATTTCATAATAAGTTTAATTTACATGTTTCATTTAACACCTCAAAAATATAACTAAAATTTTAACTTTTCCAATTTTTTATTCTGCTATATTTATGATCCCTAAGTTATTTTAGAAAACATTTTAATATTCTAGGGGCTAGAGAGATAATACAGCAGGTAAGGTGCTTTCTTGCATAAAGAAGATCCAATCAATCTCTTCATCCACATGATGTCCAAAGCACCTGTGTCCAGAGCCAGGAATAACCCTGAGCATCACTGGGTGTGACCCAAAATGAAACAAAACAAAACAGTACAAAACAAAAAACATTTTATAAACATACTCTTCAGAATCCTTTTGAAGTTCTAATGATTTACAAATGCCACATTCAAAGACATAAGTACAAAATAAAATATCTGTCTGAAAGCAGAGGATTTTTATGCCTCATAATTGAAATCTAATTTCTATAAAAATAATTTTATTTCTTAGATGCCTCAGCACCTAAAATATCTAAGCATCAATGAATATGAATATTGACCTTACATGTGTAAATTCTTCTTTTCTTTTAACAGTAGTTTTTTTTGGAGTGTACTGTATGTCAAAAAGCGTTCAAAGAGTAAAAATGTAGATTATTTTTACTTTATGAAATTTATGTTTATGAATAAAACATAAACAATTTTAGAACACCTGCATTATTAGTTAGAAAAATAATACACATAGTAAAGAAAAATTAAATATGGAAGCAAATTTGGGGTAAACTTGAAACATTTTAACCAGAGGAATTAGAACAGTCTGTATTACAAAAGTTAAAAAAAATCAAAAGGTATATGAAAATGAACAACAGAGAATTTTTGGATGAAAACATGATAGCAGATTGTGATTGCCCTGAGGCAAGAGCAGGACTAGAGTCAAGTATTGGTTGAAGTTTTATTTGCTCATTAATGCAATAGAATGAAGAGACTTGAAGACCATTTGTAGATACTTTCTAAATATTTTGTAAGGGAGGAAAAAACACAGATGCAGACTTTTCAACTCAGAAAATACAGGGCTATACTAAAATAAAGAGCATGATAACAATGTTCAGTGCAGGATGAGCTAACAACCAAGATCCTGGGAAATATGTAAATAAGTTATTAAGATGCCCAGGTAAGGGATAGAAGTACATTGAATCAGGGGCCGGGGCAGTGGCGCAGCGGTAAGGTGTTTGCCTTGCACATGGCTGACCTAGGATGGACAGTGGTTTGATTCCCCCAGCGTCCCATATGGTCCCTCAAGCCAGGAGTGATTGATTTCTGAGTGACCCCCCCAAATAACATTGAATTAGAGCAGAAGAATAAATGAAATTATAACCTAGAAACGTGGAGAATATTTGCACATTTTTTGTGTAACAATATCTAGGATGTGAAAAAGGATGAAGATTCAATGATGACTACCCTCTTTTGTTCAGAACAACAAGAAGAATGGAAGTACCATTAACTGAGATGGAAGAAAGTTAAAGGTGATATAAGTTTGGAAGAGTACAATAGGAAGTTGATCAGAGTAAATATTTACCATGATAGGTTAAAAGGAAAATGCCTATAGAAGTGTTCTACAGTATATATTAAAAGAAATTTAGCAATAGGTCCATCTTATGATTTAAAACCAGATAAATTCCCATATCTAAAGAAATCTGTATCATAAATTAGGCATTTATAGTAAAAATAGATAGTATCAACACTAATATTCAATAATATTTGTAAACTATAGGAGTTAAGAATAAACAGTGATCATAAGTGGAGTTTCTAAATTATGAAGAAAATAAGAAAGTGTTATTTGTGAAAGCAAAAATGGAAAATATTTTAAGGAAAATATGTATCATCAGCATAGCTAATATTTTTTTAGGTCAAATACAGGATACCACTACTAAACATTATTCAATTCAACCCAGAATTATAAGCTATAACATCAATTTTGATCTTGAGTCTGTAAATCACAATTTCTCTATAAATACTAGTTCATATCCTAAACAACATTTTTATTTAAGCACCATCTTAAAAATCATTCTTAACTCTTAACCTTATTACTTTGATTCATCAAATCTGTTTAACTTTTAATTCTGACATTACACATTAACTTTTCCTCACAGATTTGTGTCACCTGATGTAATAAGTTTAACCAGTATAAATTCATTAATTCAAATTATTAATAAAATGACATGACATAGCTCAACATATAATCTTGTGATTTTATGAAATACTGTAAGAGATCTCTCCCAAGTTACCATCAATTTAGTGATTATTTTAGCTAAATTTATTGCCTTAGCTATAACTCCACCTTGTTGCTCTAAGTTCTACAGTCAAGGATATTGTTACTTTAATAGTAAAATTATATATTTGTTTTTAGTTATATCTTTAAGAATAGCTAAAGAAATTATTATAAATGAAGACCAAAGTTCTTAATATTCTTGATTATGTTGTTTTTGATAAGGTGGTGGCCTAATTAATTGATATTGCATCTCTATTTCTTGTAAAATGTCTCATTTTCAGATATTTTCCTTTGTGTATAAGTCATCACGTTTGATATCTTTAATGGTTATACTCAATCAAAAGTTATTAGAAAACTATAGACAGTTTTATTTTATTCATTTTTTTCTTTTGCTGAAATCCTTTTCTGAAAATAAAACCAACAATTGTTGTCAGTGGTAGTTTTTGTTTTTTTTGTTTGTTTGTTTTTTGGGGGGCCACACTCGGTGATGCTCAGGGGTTACTCCTGGCTATCTGCTCAGAAATAGCTCCTGACTTAGGGGACCATATGGAATGCCAGGGTATTGAACTGAAGTCCGTCCTAGGTTAGTGGGTGCAAGGCAGACGCTTTATACCCTGCACCACTGCTCCGGTCCCTTAGTGGTAGTTTTTTATTTCGTACACAAATACTTATTTTTTTAAAGGCACTTCTTTTGGGTCTCTTTACTTAAATAGATTTAACATGATTTAAATTATCTTCAGAATGTTAATCATTCCTGAGTGCAGAGCCAGGAGTAACCACTGGGTTGAGGATTGTTTGTGTGTCCCCCAAGCCAACAAAGAAATAAATAGATGATTGATTGATAGATAGATAGATTGATTGATTATAGATAGTAGATGATAGATGATAGATAGATAATAGATAGATGATAGATAGATAGATAGATAGATAGATAGATAGATGATAGATAGATAGATAGATAGATGATAGATAGGTAGGTAGGTAGATGATAGATAGATAGATAGATAGATTGATAGATAGATAGATAGATAGATAGATAGATAGATAGATAGATAGATAGATAGATAGATAGATGATAGATAATAGATAGGTAGGTAGGTAGATGATAGATAGATAGATAGATAGATAGATAGATAGATAGATAGATAGATAGATAGATAGATAGATAGATAGATAGATAGATAGATGATAAAATTACCCTGAGTACAGGTGAGTGTGCTCCAGAAATGTGTGTGTGTTTTGTGCGTGTTTAAAACATTTTCTTTTCCTTCCAGGAAGAGAGTTAGTATAGTGGATAAGGAATTTATCTTGCATGGAACTGAACTAGTCTTTCCTCCAGCACCATATATGGTTTTCTGATGGACAGGAATGATTCCTGAGAACAGTTATCATTCATCGCGAAATTCTGCTGGGTAAAGGCTCCTCTAATCCCCCCAAAAGAAAGAAACAATAAAAAGAACAAAATCCATGGGCTCTTTCCTCCTTAAATTGAATTTGTGCTAGTTTTTACTTGTTTGTAACAACATTTTTTATTTGAAGACTCTCATTGTTGTACTTTTTAAAAAAAATTTTTTTTGGTTTGTTTTAGGTCACACCCATTTGATGCTCAGGGGTTACTCCTGGCTAAGCGCTCAGAAATCGCCCCGGGCTTGGGGGTAACATATGGGATGCTGCCCGCGGTCCTTTCTTGGCTAGCACTTGCAAGGCAGACACCTTATCTCTAGCACCACCTCGCCAGCCCCTACTTTAATTCTGTTATTATTTGTAAAGATCATGTTAGCTAAATAGGTCTATCTAACACCATTTTCGGAACAACAAAATTTATATGTAGGGAAGAATAACTAAAATAAGGCCATTGTAACAGAAACAGTTTTTCAAATTAACTTTAATAAATTTAATGTTTGTTTGTTAGCAGATGTAATACTGAATAGCACAGAAATATACTATCTTGTGTCACATTTTAATGTAATGTATATGTTCTTTCTGATAGGCATCATCATCCAAATATAGAAATATTTGTGGGTTTTAGACAGTACCTAAAAGTCAAAGCTAACGGTGCTGGACAGAATACATCTTTATATAACAGACTAGATATATTATTGTGGAAGATGAAAAATTTAGATATAATAATTTAAATAAAATAACAGTACCTATTCCACTAAAAGAGAACCTCTGATTAAATTACTTATAACCACAATGGCTTCTAAAATTAGATCTAATTTGTTTTATACTATTTTTTTTGTTTGGCTTTGTTTGGGGTCTATTCCTGGTGATGCTCTGGGTTTATTTCTTGCTATGCACTCAGGAATTACTTCTAACAGAGGTCAGAGGTCCATATGAGATGCTGGGGATCAAAACTAGGTCAGCCTTAAGCAAGACAAATACTCTACCACTATACTATGTCTCCAGCATTCTGATCTAAATATTTTTTGAGGAATTGGTTTGGGGCCACATCCAGAGTTGTTCAGGTTTCTTCTAGATTTGCACTCAGTAATAACTACTGGCAGCTATTAGGGCTCCATACAGGATTCCAACAATCCAACCTAGGTTTGTTTCTAGGCGAACACCTTATTGACTATATTATTTCTCTGGCCCTCAGATCTAAATTTGTAAGAAATCTGAAAATCCAATTTTTATATACAATTTCCCAGTTTTAAATAGTATCAAACTTCAAATAATAAATTATTACATATATCTAATAAGACATATTTATAAATTGTTTGCTTGTGATATATGATATACACTAAAGAAACAAGTTTGTTTGCCAATTCTGATCATATCCCACGGTATGCTGGGATCAAACCCAGATTGTGCATAAGACAAAGCCTATCCACTGTGCTATATCTCCAGCTCCTAATTTGAGATTTTCTAATAGCTTTATCCTTTCATTTCAAAAGTCTCCAAATTTATCACTTGACAATTGCTGATTAATATCTTAATAGTACCTAATTAAACTAGCAAATAAAATGTAAAAAATGTTTGGAGTGTTAATTTCTAAAAATTTTTAAGATTTACTGATTACAGGGTATAAAGAGCCCTGACACTATAAAACTTGTAATATTTTCACCTCCAAATAAAAGCATCACTTTAAAGCTCAATTTCATGTATTCCAGGAGAAAAAGCGTATAGTAGTCACAAAGCAGTTATACATAAATTTGTACCTGAAATTTTCAGGGACAATAACTAGCAAGCAAAATCAAGTGAAAAAAGAAATATTTAAAATTAAAGATATGTACAGCTTTATCTGAATGTTACTTACTTGATAACCCACGTCATGTATGAACTCTCTTAGGCATGATCCCATAATTAGCAAACCATTATATATTAAAAAAAATCTATGGTCATAGTTATCATTGCACTGGGTATTAAGGAATGTTTGGAAATAAAAAATGTAATTCCTGACTTGGTGGAGCTTAAGATATATATTTTGAAAGCATTACACAATAAAAAATTAAGGAGAATATCAAAAGAACTAAAATTTTGCTGCATGAAAATGGTACATGAACTAAAATGATAAGTATTTGGGCTAAAGAGATACTAGAGAAGGCAAGACACATGCTTTATATTCAGAAAATCAGGGTTTTTGCCCTAACAAGGTCCCCTAATCACTGCCAGGTGTGATATTTGAACAGAGCCAAGAATAAGTCCTAAGCATAGCCAGATGTAGTGCAAAAATAAAAGAAACGGTTGTATTGATGTTTTTTATTTATAAAATTTACAAACTTTTCTAAAACAAATGATTAAAGTTGATCCATCAACTAAAATCACTGTGTGGATTTTATAATCAACATTTGTATGCTCTTTGAGCAACAAATGAGATAAAGTAATCAAACAAAATTATGATATGTTCTGTTTTGTTTCCAAAAATTTTAAATTTTGGTCCATAAGATATAATATAGCATATGGGTGTCAGTTTCAAGAGCTTACCCCTTGTAACTACTGCTGGAGGGTCATTGGCCTCAGGGTGTATAAAGCTCAGGGCTGAAGTGGTAGCAGCTACCCCTTTCGCTGCCATTAGCTCCTGCTAGATGGCTGCTGCCCAATAACTGGAGAAACTGTTTACCAGAATCCCAGTTCTTGCTGTCTTTTGCCACCAGTCCACTATTCCAGGCATGACAGTTGGCACCTGGATCAGTAAGTGAGTAATGATTATCTGTGGAATCAGAATTGTGATCCTGTGGATCAAAGCCATAATCTCTTCATGGATCAAGTTTAATCCTGTGGTGGATTAAAGTTAGCTTATTTCTTGGATATTTAATGCAAGTCTTTTACCCTATTCCATATCTTATTCCATATCTTTAGCAAAAGCCTCATGACTCAATCCCAGGGCATTGGGGAGACATAAGTCTGAAAGCAAATGCTGATACAATATATAATCCACACACAGTTAAGGTTATAAAACAGGTTCAGAGTCTTCTGCTCCTAGCACTAAGGCCAACAAGCATAAAAGTTCACTCATAGAAAGTGAAAATTACCAGCTGTTTATCTCTGAGACCAGGGTTTTTATTGGGAAGCTCAAGACCACACTCTAGGATGGAAAATACGAGGTAGGATAAGAGACAAATCCAAAGGATGCTTCAATCAAAAGATGTCTCCATTCGAGTAACAAGTATATTCCTAATCAGATGGAAACCAATTAATCTATGCCTTTTTAACTTCATAAAAAATGCAGAAATATGAGCTAAAAATAAGTAATACATGTCCCAAGTTCCTAAGAAAAAGGCAGGCATCAGGTTTTTGCATAGGTGCAGCAACAGTTGTAAAAAATGGAAAGAAAAAATTGTTGGCCTAAAATAGGTGACCCTATCCATGAAGCATCCTGCCCTAAGATCAACTACAGGCTCTAGGAATACTAAATTGTCTATCCCCAAAGTCATTCTTTATGATGCAAGAAAATTTCCTCAATCACAGTTGTCACACTTAGGCTTATGTAATTAGTGATCTTGGTGTTCGAACAGTTCCTATGTTGAAGTCAATGTATGTTGAAGCATCTCCTGGTATCATCTCACCATTAGGTGGAGAGGTAAGGAAGCAAGTTGAAAAGTTGTTGTTGATTTCCAAATCATTATCAAGAAAGCAAATGAGCCATACTGGGGCTAGTAGTGCAAAAACAGTTCTTGGCCTGTCCTGGTAGAAGGTTGATTTGTGGTGTAGGTGGAGAAAACTGTGCCAGATGCAAATGTGGGACCCAAGGTTCTGGGGTCATTGATTGATGTCCTACTTATTGAAGCCTAAGTCAAATTCTATGGCAAATGTTCAGGGTGGAAGGCCTCCATGTAAAAAAATATTTGGAGTTCTCATTCCTAATAGATAGAAACTCTTCTCTGTATCTAAAATTTTCACTATTTTATTGTACCCATGCAAAAAGAACAGTGCCACAGAATAAATTTGGATTCTAAAGGGATATAATAATAAGCCAAACAATCCCTATAACCTAGTTATATAAAAAAATGAAAATTCAAAGGATACTAACTATACTATACTATCTAATATGAATTCCTACTAGCAAATTCAAAGAGGAGTGAATCTACATCCGTATAATGAGATATACAATAAGAAATTATACATATTGAGGAAATATACCTAAGATAGATATAGATATACAAAAAGGTATACATATCCGAAAGAGTTTGAGGGGAGAATAAATTCCAGATCACAGCTTCAGTTGGAATGGTAGTCTTGTGGAGTGTGAAAAAACAGCTCAGAGATGTCACATCAGGAAATGCCTTAGAGCCGATGATCTCTCAAAAGCCTTAACCAGTTGTGGGCAAGAGTCCATGATGAAGGGTAGTGTGAGAAAAGTTGACCCTGGAGAAAACATTAGCAGCAGCATTGGCAACATCTTCTTCCCTAGTTGGAGAAAGAAATTGGTCTATAGGTGGGTATTTCTGAGGTTGAGAACTAAGAGTAAAAAGAGGTATCTATGGATAACTAATAAATTATGGGTGAGAGAATGATAGAAAAAATATAAAAGAATTTGTAAAGTGGTTAATTGGGGGAGGAGAGAAAGAAAGGGCTATATACAACAGAAGGAAGAGCAATATACACACAGACATCACATAAAATACAGGTAGACATTAACTGACATAGAGATGACCACCATACACACATACACACACACACGTACACACACATTTAAAGAAGATTGATTCATAGTTTGTGGATTCAAACATTCCTTCAAACTTTCTGTCATGAATTTCAAGGGATAACACTGGATTTTCTTTTTTATGTCTCATAGTATATGTTATTAGTGAATTAACAGAAGCATCATGGCTTGTACTTCCAAAACTCCTTTCCCTGATGATTTCTGACTTGCAAGACATAAAATAATGAAGTAATAAAATTTTAGTTATGTTTTCCTCTTTTTTAAAAGTCTGAACTGTGGTCATGGTAAGAAGAACTACTATTTTTTTTTTTTTTTTGGTTTTTTGGGCCACACCCGGTAACGCTCAGGGGTTACTCCTGGCTATGCGCTCAGAAGTCGCTCCTGGCTTGGGGGACCATATGGGACGCCGGGGGATCGAACCGCGGTCCGTCTCCTAGGCTAGCGCAGGTAAGGCAGGCACCTTACCTCCAGCGCCACCGCCCGGCCCCAGAAGAACTACTATTTTTCCAACATGGTAAGTATCTATTAATCCCAAATGAACAGAAATAACTTTAAGAGTCAGACTGTTCCTTGCTTTTCTCAGATTGTTTCAGAAGGAATTGGTACTTTTATGCCAGATCTTATCTTGTAAGGGGACTAAGCTTGTATCATTGTTAATTCTTCAGGGCAGGGTATATTGGGTGCACGGCTTCCTGAAGTGGCAGATGTTATTGAGCTTATGCTGTTGTGTTCTATTAGGCTGGAAAGCTTAATTATTGACAAAAAAGTTTCCTGATTTTGTGAGGTCTTGGATTGGACCATGATCCAGTTTCCTGAGACAGGATAATAAGTTTTGGCCTCGAGAAGAGAGGGTCTGGTAACCAGAGCAGAAAATAATTACATCCTACAGTCTCTATATAAATGTTCCATTTTTGCCACAGTTAAAGCATCTGAACTGAACTCACAGGACTGGCTTTAAACACAGTCCCCAGTTGCTCAAGATATAAAAAGAAGACGAGAAACAATCACTAGCTCAATGGAATACTTTCTCACACCTCAGGCAAAGTCCAAGTGGTCTCCTTGAGTAGAGTTCACTGTGTCCACTAACCAGACAGGTGCAGCTTAGAAAGAACTGTATATTCCAACATTTCTTCCCCCCCCCCATATTCCAACATTTCTAAAAGCAGGTAGAAATCCCATGACATATTCTATCCTAAATAGGACATAATAAAGTCTGAGTATTTTCGTTGGCATTGTCAAAAGCTAACATTTTTTCCAGGACCAGTTGTGCTATGATGTCTGTAATCAGCCTTCATTCAGATAATCTGTCAGTTTCCCCAGGAATTCTACATATGGCTCAGAAACTTCCTGGAAAAATCTTTGTATTTAAATATAAACCCTTATGTTCAGCATCAAAATTAATTATTTCTCAAATGTTCAATGTGAGCTTCCTGACAAGTCCGAAAACAAAATGGGGAAATTTTGCCTAATTATTTTTGGTAACTCCCCATATCCTATCAGCATCTCATAAACAATGGAATTCTTGCAACCATCCTTCCAGAATGATCTAGGCTATTAAGCGTAGTCTTAACCCTTTCAAAAAACCACATCTTCCACTGTAAATGTTAGGAAGCAGTTAGGCAGGTCTTAACCACAGTATTAAAGTCCTGATAGATCCAACACTCATCATTACTCCAGGTTCTATGAAATTCAACAAAGAATGGAGAAAGAGCATACTTTCTTAAATCAACTGAGACAATTACTATTTAAACCTACGTACCTAAAAAGTTTATATGTTTTCCTGATTGGAGCAAGTTAATTCCAGGTCTGTGTGCCAATTTATCTGAGAATTTGTAGTTGTCGTGGAGGGCATGGCAGGATCCATACCACATTCTCTAAGGAGCTGTGGTGGGGGTAGGTTGGTGTTTGCCCCTCTTCCTCTAGCAGGGGTCTGCAACCTTTCAGACATAAAGAGCCACTTGGACCCGTTTCCGAAGGAAACTGGGAGCCGCAAAACCATTGCAACATTTAAAACAAATATAACACTGCATATATTGTTTCTTACCTTAATGCTATATACGTCACCAGGTACGGCTGCCTCCATTGGCTCCGCTCCTCAGCTCCGCCTCACTGCTATAGATATAGCGGAGAGAAGCGGAGCTGAGATTAAAGCAGTATTTTTTTTTTCTGACATCGGCTCCGGAGCCGCGGCAAGCCTTCAAAAGAGCCGCATGCGGCTCCGGAGCCGCAGGTTGCCGACACCTGCTCTAAGGAGTTGTGGTGGGGTAGGGTGAGTTTTAATCTTACAGATCTGCTTTTGGATTCAGCATCCGACTAGGTTGTCACTATCTCAATTTTAGCATTCATTTAATTTAGTAAGTCAATATCAGCGTGTGATGTGGCTAGCACATCCTCCTGCATAGTTCCAGTGGGAGGTGGCAAATTACCAGCTTCGGGGCTTTTGGCTTGACCACATGTAGTTACTGAAAATGCATTTTTTGTTTTCCAGAGTTGAAGGTTTTTTATAAATAATAGAGTTCTCTTCAGAATTAATTTAGAAAGCATTCTTCAGAAAGCAATTTAGAAACAGTTGGTGTGTTTTCAGAATGTTTGTCTCAATTTTTTTGCATTTCATGATATATACAAATTATAATAATGAGAAGAATCACTACCATAGTAACCAATGTTTGAATTACTATGTCAGTATGTTTGATCTTGACTGTTGGAATAAAGAAGGTAGGGAGAGGTCAGGGTCCATTGACCCCAAACCAGCCTATTCTCATGACTTTGAACCAAATAGACGAACTTAAAAATCTATGGCAGAAAAATCCATTTGAGCATCTATGAAACTACCTCATAGAACATCTGATATCATCTCACCAGTCATAGACAGAGTTTCTACTCCATGCACCATGTGTAGACGAAGCTTTATGTCACAATACCAGGGGGTTATGGAAATGTGTGTCTGGAATCAAATACTAAGTAATCTACAAAAAATAATTCACACATGGTTAAGGAGATAAAACAGGCTCAAACCATCCACTATAAGCCTTCTGCTTTTAGCACTAAGGCCAGCCAGCAGAAAGTCCAGTACTGGAAAACAGAAACAGCAGATTTTTCCCGAGATTTGGGGTCTTTATTGTGAAGCAAAATACTACACCCTGGGCTGGAGAAAAGGTAGGATAAGATACCAATCCAAAGAGTGTTTCAATCATAAGGTGCTTCCTTCCAATGAGTAACAATCATATCTTGGTTAATCCAAAACTTGTCTTTCAATGATCTATTCTTATTTATATTATTAGCCAGGGGTGCTGAAATGCTAGAATATATATATATATATATATATATATATATATATATATATATATATATATATATATATTACCATATTAACCCTCTCATCTCCTCAGTATGGAGACTAGAATAAATTTAACTCTGTTATCCTTTCAGTCCTTCCTGTGCCTATACCTTGAGAGAGCTCCTCCTGCAGGACCTAGATAAAATTCAATGAAGTGTTAGTTCCACTCCCCCAAAACAAGAGAATTCCATTGAACAAATGCCATCATAGGAAAGAAGTCTTTTTCAGTAGATATTTGGGCTTGATTTCAAACTGAACTTAGGGCTGATAATAATCCTAATAATACTGTGATAACCCAGAGAGACGTACATCTCCCAGGCATGGCTCAAACTACAATATGTCAGATGATGAGCTGGTTAAGATCTATTCAGAGTTGGAAAAATTCTCACTATAAAGGATAAGGTCAAAACCCAGAATATATAGGTCTTGTGAACTGTCACCATACCAAATGCTAAAAATAAATTCTGTTGGCCATTTCAAAAAGACTTGTGCTGCTTACAGACTCACTTCTCCATAATAAAGTATCTAACTTGCTGGAGTACAAGTGCTCTTTAATTCCCCCAAGATTTTCAAAGAGTGGCTAAAGTATGACTGAGACCTTTCCAGTATTTGAAGTGGAGAATGCAATATAGTAATGAGGCAAGGCCAAACTCTATCACCTAGGTCAACCTGAAAGGAGACTGTCTGGGGTCCAAATTATGTATGACATGTTGATAAGAAAGAGAAAATAAAAAATCAAGCTACTCTGCTTCATCCCATATCTGAGAAATAACATTGGGTGCATAGGAGTGGATTCATAAAATGCAGAATTCAAGGGCAGCTACACAAACATCTTCCAGGGGGTCACAAAGCCTTATGCCCAATTTTAGTAAATTAACAGATCCAATACACAGGCAAGTGAGAGGAGAAGAATCCCTGCAACATATGATAAGAAACTGGCCTTTGAAAATGACAATTAAGACTGCCAAACAATTTTGTGTCCAATTAGGTTACATGAAACTGTATTGTAATGTGGGTTTCATTGTATATCAGGCACATGTATGTGCCATTGAGACCTACACGGTACAAAGGCTGGCTAGAGGATGAGGCCATCTATGCAGAGAATATAAGAATCACCCAAATGTGTATTTTCTAGGTCACCAATTAGACCTTGTCTGAAATGTGCCAACAGAAATTATTGGGCAAAAGATTGTCACTCCTTTGTATATGGAGAAGCTGGAGAAAAGGACAACACCAGACCTTACAAACCTGGGATAGATGCAATAATTGTGGAAAACTTGGCTAATATATCAGGGATTTCAGGACCTTTCTTTGCACTCTCCACTGGCAATCTCCACTTGGACCTTGTCCACAATGAACAGAGATCATTCAGCAAGATATTGGCCCACCAGCCAATAGGTATTGAGAAACTGGACAGGGTCAACTGAAGGTCTCAGAAAATAAAGGGCCACAACTCATGCAGGTCTACAGCCAATAAATTCACTTCAACCTGCCACCCAAAAAGTGCTACCTTGTATATTCCCTACCCTGACACCATCACAATAACACCAGCAAAAGTGCAAAGGCATGGAGGGGCTCATCAACATTGA
The DNA here is from genome assembly GCF_024139225.1 of Suncus etruscus. Classification (NCBI taxonomy): domain Eukaryota; kingdom Metazoa; phylum Chordata; class Mammalia; order Eulipotyphla; family Soricidae; genus Suncus; species Suncus etruscus. The sequence continues at coordinate 43,920,859 of NC_064852.1, forward strand.
GATTCCTAACCAGGTGGCTAAAACAATCAAGAAGGTAACACAGCTTGACCTCAACAGACCCAAGGAACTTTGCAGGAAAAAATAAGAGGAAATAAAGAATCAATAAGCAAAAGAATGTTACATGAAATGCATTTAGCAGGGCAGACGGAGAAAGGGAAGGCCAACTTGGTTCACTTGGTCATCATCTGGAAGCACAGGGGAAGGAATCCTGGAAGAAAGAGGCCATAGCATCAGAACTAATAGGCGTTAAGTTTACTATTATTTTATTGTTCAAAATTAATATCATGCTAAAAAACATAAAAAATAAGACTTGTCATCAACATTTTCTTTTTCTAATAGTACTTTGTTTTTTATCATCTCTAAACCAACAATACAAATATTTTGAAAGGAACTTGAGAGAGCTAGATAGGACACTTACCTTGCTTGGTGTAAACACAAATTAAGTCTACAGCACCAGATTTCTTGAATTCCACCACGATTGATCATGAGTGCAAAGCTAGGTCTGGCTGTGGGTTTCATAAACATATGGTATCTGTATATATGTATGTATATATATTATTTTTATATATTGTATATACACACATATATTATCTTTATACAATCTATCCTTTTTTAAATTGTTAAGGTTATACAGTGGTACTCAGAGTCTACTGAGATCCTACACCTGTTCGGTGCTTAGAGGTTACCTAGGCTGGTGCTCTGGAGTTCTAGAGATCCAACTGTACCTTCTTCAGGCAAAGCATAGGACAAACTTGTTGAAGTAGTTCTCCAACCTCATCTAAATATTTTTATTTACACAGTTCACTAAAATAAATCAAACATTTGACCTTCAAAAAGACAGCTTAATTATGTTTCTTATTCCTCTTCAAATTTTTTCACTATTAGCTATAGGGTTTTAATATCAGTAGCAATCAAATCAAGGCATATGCAAGCTACTCAAAAATTCTATTCTCATCCCATAAAATTGGCAATAATCAATGTAGCATGAGCAAGAGGGAATTGGCATTCTGATACACAAGTGATAGGGTGAAAATGTCACTGCTGTTTTGTTAAAAGTCTTAAAATATAACTGCTCGTTTATCCAACAATCCTATTTCTAGGAATTTTTCATAACAATTTATCTTTTCAATAAATGCTTTACAGCCTTGTAGTTCAAATGAGTAAATAAATGACTGAATTTTTCTCATATTTTTGAAGTGCTAATTTTGTGGAGAAATCACTTTAACTGTGAGCATATTTGGTATAACACTGGTTTTCTGCAGCATTACTGCATGAAGTTGTTTCATGTGTTCTAGTTTTGTACATTTTATTTTTCTTGGTAAAGATTCATCTTTTCCTGAATTACATAGTTATTATGGCTAATGACTGAATCCATGAGCAGAAGTTATGGAATAATCAATATGTAATCAAAGAATTCAGGAGTTGAGGGTAAACAAGAACAAATATCTTGTGATTGCTTGTAAGGGAGAGGTCTTTTTATTGATAGCATCTTAATATGCTGATATTTAAGCTAACTATGTTTACTGGTAGAATAAAATTAGATTGTAGAGTATAGTGCAAAGGTCACAGAGAATTTATTGTTGTGAGGGAAAAGATATATACTTTAGGTGACAGAGTATAATTGTGGCTGGGATATTAAGAGTAGAAGAGAATATATAAAAGGAGAAATATGCATGCCTTTCACTCGTTGACTAAGAAGAATTTGCTCATATGTCTATTTTTCTTTTTTGGTGTATAGATTTGAAATTAGTAATTCAATTCTATTAGGTACATTAAAGCAAAGATATTTGCATGATTAAATTCATAATTAAAGATCTGGCCCCACATCTCTCACCAAGGTGAGACTCTATATAATGCACTAATGCCCATGTAGGCCCTAATTCAACTCGGGGATGTTCTAGAAGGTCTCAGTAAGCCTCGAAACATATCAGAAATTCCAGGTAGGCCTTGAGTACCTCATTCTGATACTGTGAACTAGCTGGGAGGCTTGCCATCTCACCCTAATTCATAATCCTGAAAAAGAGTTCAGGTGCCCTGTTAAGTCCCAGCTCAATTCAAAATATGCAGCTATTAAATGTGACTTCACAAGTGAAGCATTTTTCATAACTCACAGACATCCTAACTCTAGTCATATGACCACAAAACAAAATACAATAACACCTCCAGATTGCAAAATTCACAATGGCGGGGGGGGTGGCGGGGCAGAGAGATAGCATGGAGATAGGGCATTTGCCTTGTATGCAGAAGGATGGTGGTTTGAATCCCGGCATCCCATATGGTGCCCTGAGCTTGCCAGGAGTGATTTCTGAGTGTAGAGCTAAGAGTAACCCCTGAGCATCACTGAGTGTGACCCAAAAACCAAAAAAAGGCCTTAAAAAATCACAATGGGAAAGCAAGGCAGAACTTCACCAGATTTAGTAAATGCTGAAAACCTAACCAGTCTGAACTGGCTATATTCTCTCTGATGAGTAGAGAAGAAATATCAAGGATTTTCCATTAACTCAAAGAAACAATTTAATAGACAGCAAGTAAAACATAAGAGGATATAGAAACAGAAGTGAAGAAATGTCAAGAGAAAATAATATAACTGAAAAATTTAGTAGGTGATATAAAAAAAAAACAAAAAACACCAGAAGGCCTCACTCGCAAAGTAGTAGTTGCTGAGGACAGAACTGTTGAGTTCCAAGATGGGTTGTACAAAACCTCTAAAGAGCAAAAGATGGGGAAAAAAGGCCTCAAAGTAAATGAATATCTGATCAGAGAACTGTGGGATAAATTTATGAGAAACAGTATAAGAATCAGTATCAGGGTGACCCAAAGTGTAACAGCTGAAAATATATTCAAATAAGAGACTCCAAGAGATAGCCTGAGTAATAAACAGCAAAAAGAAAAAATACTGAAAGCAGCAAGATCAAAGAAGAAAAATACATACAAAGAATTGCCCTAAAGATTTACAGCAGACCTTTCAAATAAGACACTCAAACTGGTCAGTGGGAGAGTATAAGAAACAAAATGAATAATAAAATAAATAAATAAATAAATAAAAATCTATGTTTATAAAAATTGTTTCATCAGTGAAACAAATGCCTCTCCAAGAACATTTTATACAGTCAGATGCTTGTTCATGTTTGAAGGAATGATGCAAGTTTATAGATAAACAACTCAGAAAAAAAATTAGAACTGAAGTCTACTTTAAGTAAAACAAACCTCAAAAACACACCAAGCTTCTACAGAAAGATGTCACAAAACAGCATGACAAATATCTCTCTCAATGTCAATGTTCTAAACACAACTATTAAAAGACATAGGGGCAAGAATGGCTTAGAAAATTAAACCCAGTGTATTTACTGCCTGCAAGAAACACAATTTGATAATCATAGAAAACAGACTTAAAGTAAAAATTTGGAAGACAAAAAGGTATGGGTCTCTTTACTAATATAAGATGTCATAGACATAGGTTCAAAAAGGTTAAAAAGATAGAGATAGTAATTTCCTATTGATCAAGTATATGTACATTATGAAGAAATCATACTTCTAAACATAGATGCATTTATTAAGGGATCAGCAAATAATTAAAACAACTAATATATTTTAAGAAAAACATTGAAAGCAAAACAATAGTGGTAGGAGACTTCAGCACTGCTCTGTCACCTCTTAATAGATCAGCCAGACTAAAAATAATCAATAAACAAAAATAAATAAAAACTAGCATTGAAGAAAAAAATGGAAGAAAGAGGTTAGTGAATATATGTATACACACACACACATATCCAAAAAGCTGAGTACAGATTCTTTTCCAGTGCATATATATATATTCCTTAAGACAGACCACAGACCAGAGGCTACAAAACATAGCTTCACAAAGTCAAGAGGATAGAAATCTTATCAACTATCTTATCATGCCATATTTATTCAAAATAGCTCTTAATAACAAACAGAAATGAAGTTGTAACTAAAACACATAGAAATTAAACATTTTACTACAGAACAACCAGTGGGTCATACAGGTAATCAAAGAGTAAATGAAATATTCATAAAATAAATGAGAATGAGGACATGACCTACCAGATCTTGTGGGACATAGCAAAAATAGCATTAAGAGAAAATTTCATAGCTTTGCAAACATTAAACAGAAGAAATAAAGAGCTCACATAATTAACTTATGCTTTGTTTTGTTTTGGTTTGGTTTTCTGAGGTTACACCTGGAGAAGCTCAGGGGTTACTCTTGGCTCTGTGCTCAGAAATTGCTCCTGGCCATCTTGGGGGCCATATGGGATGCTGGAAATAAAACCAGGGTTGTCCTGGGTAGGCCACATGCAAAGCAAATGCCAAGCTAAATAAAATTGAAAATGACCAACAAAAAGAATGCAAAGCAGACAGGATGAAGAAAATACTAAAATTTAGAGCAGAAATCAATAAATTTCAGTATTTATAAAGTTCTAAAGATGAATGAAACCTAGAGTTGGTTTTCTAAAAAGAAATAAACAAGATTAATAATCTATTATCAAGATGCATAAATAAAAAAGAGGGAGATAGACTATCCTGAAAAGCCAAGTCAGAAATGAAGAGGGGTGTCACAACATAGAGCACAGAAATTCAAAGAATCATCAGATTACTTTGAAAATTTATGTGCTATGAAACAAGAGAATCTAAAAAAAATGGATACATTTTTTGGACTCCTATAACCTACTAAAGCTAAACCATGAAGATATTAAATATCTGACAAAGCTATTATTTTTGAAGGTATTAAATATCAATCTAAAGTCTTGTCACAACCAAAAGCTAAACCACAGATAAATTCACTAGTGAGTTCCTTCCAACTATTACAAAACACCTTCTGCCAATCCTTTATGGACTCTTTGGGGGAAATTACAGAAATAAAAACTTTCAGTTTATAGAAAGCAAACATTATCCTGATACGATTATCCAGACAAAAGAGAGAGGAGAGAGAGAGAGAGAGAGAGAGAGAGAGAGAGAGAGAGAGTGAGAGAGAGAAACACTGGCTGATATCCCTTATAAACATAGATACAAATATACTCAACAAAATGCTACTAGCAAATAGAATCAAACAAAATCAAACATAAAAAAATCAAACACCATGACCAAGTGGAATGTATTTCAATGACACAAGGATGGTTTAATATACATAAGCCAATCAACATAATACTCCATATACATCCTAATGCAACTTATGTAAAAGAAAAAAAATCATATCAATTGACTCAGATTGCATTTAACAAGACCCAGCAGCACCTATTCTTAACAAAATGCAAATTGAAAGAACTTTACTCAAAATTTCATATCAAATAATATAGTCAATGGAATAATACTAAAATTCTATTCTATATGATTAGGCAAAAGATAAGGTTATGAAGTACTTGTCACAGTATTTGGCAAGAAAAACATATGATGAGCATTCAGATAAGAAAGGAAAATGTTGGCTGCTCTGATGGCAGTGATTTATCAGAACTTATTAACATTAGTATCACCACTGCTCAATTTGACTGGCTTTAAAAAAAAAAAAGGAAGATGTCAAGATCTCACTATTTACAAATGAAAATTTTTATTTAGAATATCCCAGAGACTTCAAAAATGTTCCCAGAAACACTAGATTTTTACAGTAGAGTGGCAGACTACAAAATTAACAAGGAAAAGTTCCTGAGTTTCCTATATGCAAATTGTGAAACAGATAATTGTTTTAAAAATCACATTTACAATTGTGCCTCAGAATATCTATTTCTTTAGACATTAACTTAACCAGAGATAAAATACCTATACAAAGAACACTATAAAACACTACTAACAGGAATGAGTACACAAAGGAGAAATGGTAACACATCTGCTGCTCTTAAATTGAGATTAACATGATCAAAATTGTACTTCCCAAAGTGTTATATATGTAATATATAATTCAGTGCAGTTTCTATAAGTTATCCATGACATTTTTCAAATAAATAGATAAAAAACACTTCTGGAATCCATGTGGAATAATACCCCAAACACACCAAAATAGTAAATGAATCTGTGAGAAAAATAAAAATTAGATGGAAACACCAGTTTTCCCAACTTCAAACTGTGTCACAAAAGTGGTAGAAATTAAAGTAGCATAGTACTAGAATAAAGACAGATCAGTGGAATAGAATTGAAAATCCAGGAACAGAATTTCATTGATATGAACAGTTAATCTTCCTTGAAGGAGCAAAACAAATGAACTGTGTTACATCATCCCCTGTGTAAATTCTGAACCTAAGACCTAGGAGGGCACCAAGTTAGAAAAGCCTGCAGTTGCCTGAAAGGGAGGGTCTTTTCAAAGCTGTCTGTACTTTTGAAGGGTCTTTTTATACCTGCAAAGGAGGACTTTTGAAAGTAACCTGTACTCAAGGAGGGCATTAGGGCACTGAAAAAAAATAAAAGAGGCACTCAGGAAAAAAGAAAATGTAGCATAAATATTATTTGAGACATAACTTCAGCTAACATTCTAAGACTTTTCTTAGAGCCTTTCTTAAAGATTACTCAGAATTAAATAAACACACCTTATTAGGAACATTTGTGTGGATTTAAGTACTTTTTATTTAGTCTTAGAGAAAAATTACTACTCTCAAATCTACCTTTACTGGTAGCCTATATACAGTCTTATCAAGGGTTAATATTTCAGGAACTGTAATAAGGCCAAAACAATAAATAATACCAATCTCTGGGAACTGACCTTGCTAGCTAAAATTTTAGATAACAAAAGCAGCTTAAGAGTGTGAAACTGCTCTAGGTCAGAAAATTATAAACATACAAAATGCCCTGATCAATTTGCCCCTGTGATTTTTGGTAGGTAAAAGAGTTTTCTCTGAAAATATACCTTGCCAAGAAACTGTGTATAAGTATTTACCCTTTTCTTTGAATAAATGGAACAGAACTTGAACCCAACTTGAATCTTGGCCTCTTGTCTCACTTTGTTGACTCTGTGCATACACCTTTCCAAGGGACTCCAGAAGATTCCTTAGTGTCAGGACTAATCAGTCCATGATAAAGTGGAGCACACAAAGCCTCTTCAACAGTGTTGAGAAAATTGACATGCAAAATGACAAGCAAAAAATAAAAGTACTTAAACGCTTCCTGTTTCCATGCACAAAAGTCAGATCAAAACAGATTAAGGGCCTCATATCATATATGAAATCATAAGGTACATAAGGAAAGCAGGCAGATCTCTCCATGACATTAGGCTAAAGGTAGCTTAGAAGATGAAATGTTACTGACCAAAAGTGGAAACAAACATAAAAAGTTGGGACTACATCAAATTACAAAGCTTTTGCACCTCAAAGAAAATGAAGACCAGAATATAATGATAGCCTAAGACTGGAAGAAATTATATGCTCACCGTCTACTTGAAAAAAATTTGATATCTAGGATATGAAAATCACTGGAATAAAAAATTCCAATCTCATCAAAAGATAGGGAGAAGAAATGAAGAGAAACTTTGAGAAAAATATGCTATATAAAAGTACATATAAATCAACTGGGGACATTGATGAAGGGAAGTGGACACTAGAGGAAAAATGGATGTTTAAGCATTGCTTGACCAAAACCTAAATCATGAACTATTTTGTATTTCATGGTGATTCAATATATTTTAAAAATGTAATAAAAATTAAATGAATAAATACAATAAAAAATTTAATACATTGTAGACTACATTTTTGCAGTTATTTAAATTTATGATAGAAAAATATCAATTTAAAACGCGAGGAAGAGAGGCCTGAGGGCTGATACAGTGTTGGTAGCATATCCTGAGCACCATCAGCTGATATCCTAGGGAGAGCATAAAACAAGAAGTAAGTCAGGAGAACCACCAAGTGTGGCTCAAAAGCAAAAATTATATAAGTAAAATTTATAGGGATAAATTAATTAATTTGGGGGTCAGAGTGATTGTATAAAAGTCAAGTCATGGTCATTGTATGAATTCCATGTCAACCCTAAGACCCAGTGCCTCCCAGAATCACTATTTTTGTATGGTCCTGGAGTCCCTTGAGCACCTCCATCATAACAGGAGATAATCTGAATCATAGCAGGGCTCTTGAGACTACTGCTTCCTCATATAGAAATGATGTCCTGCTTGGTGAAGAATTACTAAAAGTGAGCCAGGCATTAAAGTCTGACATCCAGAAGTAATTTTTAAAAACCACATAGCGGTTTTTGTAAAAGAAAACAACAAAAAAAAAACCCAAAAACCTCCTTTGTTCATACAAATCATTCAATTCAAAACAGGTAGAGATAGTTCAGGTAGTGGTAAGAAACATTAGCTTCCTTTAGAATGTCTTCCTCAAATTTCTAACATTTTTATCATTACCTTCAATGCACTTATTTTAAGATATAACAGAAATAGAATGTCAATATAATCCACAAAAATGTATGAGGTATATCTTTATTGAGAAGAAACCCTGGAAAGAATCTTCTTATTGAATATTAGAAACGCTTTCATCATCCAAATAAATTATAAATTGTCTTTGATGAGTCTGTGACCTAATTCATCTTACTTTTCTTTATATCTTAGCTGAATAAAGTCTTATGCTCAAGTATCTGTATAATACTCTCCCTCTTTACTCAAAAATTTATATTTTTAAGTATTCTTATTTTTTTTTGTTTGTTTGGGAGCCAAATATAGCAGAGCTCAGGGATTTCTTCAAGATCTATACTCAATATTCACTCCTGGCAGGGCTAACTGCCAGGCTCAGGTGTATATAATGAAAGTGCCTTATTCACTATGCTATGACCCCAGCTCCTATATTTTTAATCTTTCTTTTAATAAATTCCAGATGCTTGTTTTTATTTTATTTAAACCCCTAAGAATAAAATTAATTCATTGCATAATAGTGAAAATACAAACTTAGAGTCAGGTACTGTACAAATATTAGCTTTTTCACTGGCCTAGGAAAATTTGATGTTTGATGTAAAAAACTAAAGAAAATTTTTATTCACACTTTCAGTCTATACCACTTAACATATGTGAGAGTTCATATAACTTTTGTTTAAAAGACAAAAATATCACATCCTTCTAATCAAGTTCTTTATAATTCATGATGGGAAATTTATATAAAAGTGATTAATTTATACCTTCTATAATGCCCAAACTCCTTAATCTAATTATTTATTCAAATTTGCCTTGTAATGAGCCAAACTACCCACACAAGTTCCAATTAAATATTTTGTGAAAATTCTTCCATCCAGCTTTGAAAAGTAAAAAATTAATCTACCATTACTATTCATGTACATTTCCATTAATATAAAATCTGGTCATCAATTCTGCCAGTTATAGAAAAAGCTTGTGAAAACAAGTTATTCACAATAAAAATATATTTGTTCTTTACCTATATAAAGTTTTCAAATGATGGGGCTGGAGCAATATCACAGCCCTATGGCATTTGCCTTCCACGTGGCCAACCCATGACCGACCTGGGTTCGATCCGTGGTGTCCCACATGGTCCCCTGAGCCAGAAGCGATTTCTGAGCACATAGCCTGGAGTAACTCCTAAGTGTCACTGGGTATTGCCCAACCGCCACCCCCCCAATTTTTTTCCAAATGATTTTATATTTTATATCTTTGTTCAGTTTATTTTATGACATAAAATATCTACTAAAATATTTGTTTCCAAAATTTAACTTTATCACTCACCAGCCTAGCCACACATTTCTCCTTGTCAATATTTAACCTTTTACTTAGACCCCAAATTCTAAAACTACTCTTCCTACCTAATGCATATAATGGTACCATTTGGGTCTGCTTCTCTCTCTCTCTCTTTTATAATTTCTCATAAATATAATAATCCTAAATACAATACCACCACCAATGTAAAATATCCTTCACCATTGTCTCTAGATTCCTATCCATTCCCAAACTCACCCATTAGCAAGCAAAAAATAATATATTTTGGTCCTGGAGATATAGCACAGTGGTGTTTGCTTTGCAAGCAGCCGATCCAGGACCAAAGGTGGTTGGTTCGAATCCCGGTGTCCCATATGGTCCCTCGTGCCTGCCAGGAGCTATTTCTGAGCAGACAGCCAGGAGTAACCCCTGAGCACCACTGGGTGTGGCCCAAAAACCAAAATAATAATAATAATAATAATAATAATAATAATAAAATATTTTATATTGTTTATTTATAGGTAACATGGTAATGAATTTATTTTTTAAAGTAATAATAAAATTTGTGAAGCCATATCTCACAGTGAAGTTTGAAATGTTTGTCAGAAAGATTGTTAAGTGATTTGTTGCTAGTTTAGTTGTGGTTATTTTTGTTTCTAAATATTAAGCGGCTTTGAATTCATGAACTCGTAAATTCATGAAGTCCTAGGATGACAATAAAGCAAATTTTGGAGTTATTGCATGGCTATTCATGAAGCAGAAGGGTCCAGGAATTACAAGCTCTATGAAATTTCTGAGTCATGGTTTCCCCTGTCAAAGCTTCCAGAAGTACAGGAAGGTGGGAGTGGGGTTGGGCAGGGATGGTGCCCATATTCACTCCAATAAGGTACTGGAAATGTCAACCAAATTACTGGCATACCTGGATTTTTGGTTGGTTTTCATATCTGCAGAGCTCTGTGGTTGAGTGGTGAAACTGAACCATTGGCAAAATAGAAATTGTGGGTGGTGAGTGCAACTGGCTTGGCTTCAGCGGGTGGGGACTTAGCTTGTCCTCTTCTCTCTTTTTTTTTTTTTTTTGTTTTTTGTTTTTGGGCCACACCCGTTTGACGCTCAGGGGTTACTCCTGGCTATACGCTCAGAAATTGCCCCTGGCTTGGGGGGACCATATGGGACGCCGGGGGATGGAACCACGGTCCGTCCTACACTAGCGCTTGCAAGGCAGACACCTTACCTCTAGCGCCACCTTCCCAGCCCCTTGCCCTCTTCTCTTATGATTGCCTTTACAGCTGTGTAGCTGGTGTAGCCATAGTTTTTCAAAGCTTGGTAAATATCTTCTTCAAGAATAGAGTGAGTCTATGGAATTGGCCAAATGCAGGTATAGTGACTGCCTTTCTGGACTTGGTTATATTTATAAATTCTAACTGTTTTCTATTTTAAGGCATTCAGGTTTCTTCCAAATTTATCATTTTCTTTTTTAAAATAAACTCTGACATCAATAAGTATACTCATTTCTGCTGAAAAAATCTTCATAATTTCAGATACTTGTTGCCAGTATCTATATCCAAATTCTAGCAGTCTAAATTCTATGTTATGTTTTTCCACCACTTAATATTAATGTAAAAATCATACAACTGCACTAATGGGATCATAATAAATCAATCTCTTTATTCTCATTCTAAGTTGATTCCCCTGCTGAATAACATGAGTTGATGCAAGTAAATATTGCCTCGAAGTGATTCTCCACAGACAAAAGCTATCTGTTATTCTATATTTATTTTTCTTTTTCATTTTTAATTTTGAATCTAATTTTCATGATTTTGAAATTTGTCACAAAATTATAATACCATCAAATCTACTAAGTTTATTCTAACTATATATGCTATATATGCTATATTCCCTAGCATACTGGTTAACAAACTCACCAGTATGTAATTTCAGTAATTTCAGCCAGTTCCTCAAAGTTGATGAATGACAGCACAAACTCTACATCTGTTGTTGCCTTTCAGACTTCTGGTCTATACCCACTCTTAGGTATAATTGTGTGTGAATCACCCAAAAACATGTGATGTTTGCATCATCAGTACATCAGACTTTGACCTTGTAATAAAATCATGTTAAAATAATGTTGTTAGAGTGACCCTTGATACTGCTATGGTTCTTATCAAATTTAAAGATTCAAATAAAGAGGTATTAAAGAAAAGGATGTGAAAACAATAAACCCAAAGGTGTTTGTGTTATTGGAGTGAGTGTGGTATCTATATACTAAGGAATAGTAACTGCTCAGACTAATCAGAAGCTAAAAGAAAAAGTATTCTTGCTCAGACAATACTCCAGAATATAGTGCTGCAAAGTTTGGTTTTGAACTTCTAGTAAAACAATGAATTTCCATAGTTTTTAACCTGTTGGAAAGCTCATCCATTATGTTTTTCAATTCGTCTACTGAGTTTTTCAGACCTGTTATTTGACCTGATATTTCAGTTTGGAGTTTTCTGATTTCTATCTTCATATTCTCATAATTTTTATTAGTGTTCTGATTTATACTTTCTTCGAGTTCTGTGAGCAACCTCCGTATTTCTTTTCTAAACTCCATTTCTGAAAGACTGCTTAGGTGGTTGGCCATTTTTGGGTCATCAGAGTTTCCATCTTCATTCTCTATGGCTGAAGTTGGTCTGCGTAGTTTCCCCATCGTCATGCTTATGCTGTGGGTTTTTCTACGTGTTGTGGTGGTATTCATTGGCTAGGTGGAGTGCGGCGCTGGGAAGCGAACTGGAACCTCCTCTGCTTTTACCTCTTATAGGTGGGCTTAAGGGGGCCAGCAGAGTCAGCTTTATCTGCAACTCTGGCCCAGAAACACTCACCTCAGCCGAGGCAAGCCGTCAGGTGATGAATGCCAGAGAAGATCAAAGTTCCCAAGCCCGGAAAAGCCCCAAAATGTCTGCCGAGAATTTCCATAGTTTTGAGTCACTCAGCTTTTAGTACTTTCTTAGAACAGTTCTACAAAATAATTCTCTTATTTTAACTCTCTTTTTCCTGAGTTATCAAAATTATTGTAACAACTCTTCATCACTTAGTCGCAATTTACTTCTTCACTCATAAATACATATTTTTACAGCTCTCAAAGTTCATAACTCAAATCTACAACTTTTTAAGATACTTCTATTATTTGACCATTTGTATCAATATGCTTTACTCATATAATTTGTTTGGATTTACATAATTATATATATTTTTATTTGGTTTTTGGGCCACACCCAGTGATGTTCAGGGGTTACTCCTGACTTGGGGACCATATGGGATGCTGGGAGATCGAACCGTGGTCTGTCCTAGGTCAGCAGCATGCAAGGCAAAATGCCCTACTGCTGCGCCTTTGCTCTGGCCCCTTTTCTCTATATTTCAACCACATAGAACTCTCCTTTGCACTTACAAAATATTTCAGTTGTATCTATGATAATGGCAACATTTTTCTCAGAATACATTTTTATTAATTACTCATTCAAGCATAGGTCAAGAAACTTTTTCTTAAAGGTACAGATGGAAAATATTTTAGTCTTGAAACCATTCAATAATTTATTTAGCTGTTCAACCCTGCTATTACACAAAAGCAGCATAGACAATGTATAAATTATAGCATATGTACAAGTTAGAATATAAAAACAAACAGCCAACCATCTGTAACAGTTTTCCAAGTTCAGATCAAAATTATGTTTCCTAAGTACAGAAGATATTATTTAATCTTATATATGTAAATATATTTATATATGTAAAATAATTTTAATTTTTCTTCTATGCTATATTTGATTAATAATTAAAATTATTTAAATAAATAATATTATCAGAAATTAATATCTTAAATCTCCCTTCTACTATATTTGGCATCTAAATATTTAAAAATAATATGCACAAGAAGATGCTAAAGCATACAGGTTTATTTAATCTAGACAGATGTCTTAGATCTCATGTGAATTGGAGAAATATTTAATATACTGGAGTGCAGAGTTTTCAATAAATAAATCCAGAATTTAATACCTAATACCACATTTTCCCTGGAGTACTGCCAGAGCACTAAATAAAAATGGCCATTATCCTAATACCTCCAAGTTCTGAATCCAAAACCAAAACAAAACTTTTAGTAAAAAAATAAAAAATAGAGGCCAGTGCAATAGCATAACAATAGGGCATTTGTTTTGCATGCATCCAAACCCGGATGGACCCTGTTCAATTCCTGGCATCCCATATGGTTCCCAGAACCTGCCAGGAATGACTTCTGAACACAGAGCCAGGAGTAACCCCTGAGCACCACCGGGTGTAATCTAAAAAACAAAAACAAATAAATAAATGAATAAATTTTAAAAACTAAATGAGCTTCCCTCTTCAAAATAGTTCAGAAATTTTATATTTTGGTTGAGATATGGACAGTTCTTACAATATAAATAAGTGAACAATATTACTTTAGGTACAAAAGTCATAATTATTCTTAGGCAGCAAAAGCTGCATGATGATAAGGTAGTACTCATTTTCATTACTTATAGTTTCATATTATCATCATTTATTTTGTTAATACAAACTATCATAAAGCTTATTCCATAAAAGCCAAAGTTTAGTTAAACATAGTATCCGTGTGTTCTTGTCCTTTGCTGGTATCAACCATAAAAATAGATGAAATTTCTTTCTTATGAAGAGTTAACTATGAAGCACTAAAGAATAGTAACTGATAGCTAATAATATCATGGTTATTGGTGCGGATTCTGGGACACCTTGCTCTTTTTCAACAAGATCTTTATACTGTAGTATAATAGAATAGTTTCCTTTTCTTTTTTTTAAATTAACATTTTTATTTAAGTACCATGATTACAAATATGTTTGTAGTTGCGTTTCAGTTATAAAAATGAACACCCCTCTTCACCAGTGCAACCTTCCCACCACCAATGTCCTTCTCTGCCTGTATTCAAGGCAGGCACTCTATTTCTCTCACTCACTACCATTGTCATGATAGTTATCAGTGTAGTTAGTTATTTCTATAACTGAACTCACCACTCTTTGTAAGCTTCACACCATGGGCCAGTTCTTCCAGCCTTCATCTCGATTGTCTCTGGGTGTTATTGCAATACTGTCTTTTATTTTTTTATTTTTCTTAAATCCCATAGATGAGTGAGGCTATTCTGTGTCAATATCTCTCCCCCTGACTTATTTCACTCAGCATGATATTTTCCATGTCCATCCATGTATAGGAAAATTTCATGACTTCATTTTTTTTTGACGGCTACATAGCATTCTATTGTACCACAATATCTTTAGCCACTCATCTGCTGAAATGCATCTGGGTTGTTTCCAGATTCCTGCTATTGTAAATAGTGAGGCAATAAGTATAGGTGTGCAGAAGGTATTTTTGTATTGTGTGGTTTTGTTGTTGTTGTTTTAGTTGTTGTTCTTGTTGCTCCTAGCTTATATACCTAGGAGTGGTATAGCTGGATCAGATGGGAGCTTAATTTCCAGATTTTTGAGAAATCTTCATATTGTTTTCCATAAACGCTGAACTAGACAGCATTCCAACTAACAGTGAATGAGAGTTCTTTTCTCCCCACATCCCCACCAGCACTGATTGTTCTTGTTCTTCGTGATGTGTGTTAGTCTCTGTGGCATGAGATGGAACCTCATTGTTGTTTTGATCTGCATCTTTCTTATGTTTAGAGTGATGTGGAGCATTTTCATGTGTCTTTTGGGCATTTTTAGTTCTGCTTTGAGATGTTGTTCATTTTTTCTCCCCATTTTTAATGGGGTTAGATTTCTTCTTTTCCCAAGGTTTCTAAGAATCCCGAACCAGAAACATTAGGATGTCTTTCTGAAAATTCTAAGAATTCTCATGGATTTTTTGGGGGGTGCATCCTATTATTTATGATAAGTCATAAGACTGGCCTGAATTCTAGAAGTGAAGAAATAGACTAACTTCTGTCAGAAGGCAGGGCAGGAGTACAGATACAGAAGAGTATGGAAGAGAAATTTATGAATTGAGAACATAAAAATATTATCCTTCAAAACAATAGCTTATAAGGGGTATAAATTAACTGGTAATAAGAGGCTGCATACCAGAAGTTAGGGAGAAAATACAGAAAAGTATGTTTTGCCTGTAGAACCTAGCAAAAGGTAAAAATTTCAAATTTATCTTTTGACTGAAAGAAGCCAGTAAATATTTAAGCAAAACACATTTCTGCCTCACAAATAATTCATATTAAAAATTTTATATTATATTATATGGCATTACATTATCATATATTACATTATATTGTATTACCTATAAAGTGATATGATTACACTTCACTGTTCATACTTTTCTTAAAAGTAAATAGATAAGTAGTTAAATGATGAACTGGCTTACAAAAGGAGATACAAATTTAGATTATAGCAAATAGTAAATACTTTCCAGTTGGAAATCTATTTTGATAAGTATGTAAATCTTAAAGTTATTTAAGGATGTTGAATGACTTACTTAAAACTGATAAAAGACAAGGTCACTTCATCTGTTTGCATTAATATCATTTAATTATTAAGGACAAAAGCATGAACTTGACATTTGGTAATAGACAATTACAAGATTTATAATTTTCAATATTCTTTTCTTGTGTTATTTACAGATATTCCTACTTATGTCCTTGTGTTCTTTGTATTTGACCCTATATTTACAAACTGAAGGAAAAGAAGATAAACAATTGTTCTTCACATTAATTTCTGCTGTGGACCACAATTTTTGAATATATTTAATTTCTTCTAATTTAGTTATTAGAATAGAGCTTTGTTCTACATTATTCATAAATAAGTAACTTCGTTGAAAAATAGAGCATAAAGGTGAGAAATTCCTGCTGAAGGTTATATTCACAGTATATTATCAACCACTTGACCCATTCCTTTTATTTGTAATCATACACAAAAGCAATTTCTTCAATTAAACTGAGTACTGTGGGGAGAATATCTACTTGTATAATTTAATGACTAATGTAAAAAACGGTCTTCTAATTTAGTAAACATAGATTTGAGATAGCAAAGTACCTAATATATATTTTAATCTTATTAAGAGTATATATTTGTTTTCTGAGTATATAGCCAGGAGTAACCTCTGAGTGTCACCAGGTGTGGCACAAAAAAAAAACAACAAAAAAACCAAAAACCAAAAAAAAAAAATAGAGTATATATTTGTGATCCATATATCCTATTTGAGTGGCATTGTCAGATTATATACATAATCTCCTGTAGATAGCACCAGGGTCTTAAAACACTGTACTTTGCTTAGTGAATGGCAGTAAAAAATGAAAGGATCTGTTGACATTTCTTGCTGGTTGCCACAGAGATAAAACCAAATAGAAATACTCAAACTATAAAAGATCAACAATATTAATAGTCAAAACTACTCAGCTTGTATTCAAGATAGACAATTCTATAACCTCCCAGGTGTTCTCAATAAGTCTAAATAAGTCTTACCATAAAACTGCATATACATAAGAATTGAAAAAGTTAACATCATAGTAATAAAATAAAACCAGAACTTAATTATTCAGATTATAAACCTATATTATTTTGAAAATCATCTACATGTGGACTTGATATGAAGTGATTACTAAAGTATGATATTTTCCTATGTTGGGCACATAAATTTTATGTGTATGGCATAACAGTCTTTAATAGATAAACATATCTTTTAATATATAAAAAGCTATAAAATGCAAGCATCCAAATTCAATGCACAGCCTTAGAGCCCAAACTATTAATTGAAATTCATAGGCTTC
Organism: Suncus etruscus; assembly: GCF_024139225.1. Taxonomy (NCBI): domain Eukaryota; kingdom Metazoa; phylum Chordata; class Mammalia; order Eulipotyphla; family Soricidae; genus Suncus; species Suncus etruscus. Next base: position 43,938,265 of record NC_064852.1, read on the forward strand.
CTTTTTATAATTTAATAAAACTGTACATTATCATACTTCTCATATAATTCACAATTTTGAAAAATAGAATCATGACTTTTTAAATCAAATTAATATCCAGGAGAAAATAATAGGATAGAAACAAAGGGGAATTTTATGATCTGCTATATACTTCAGGTATTTATATGTAAAGCTTTCAGAAAAAGAAATTTTATTCTGCTCTTTATGCAAAATATACAGTAACATGGAGTTTATATAATGCATTAATTAATGTTACTTTAGATAGCATGATTAAACACAGATGTCATTTATCACACATTTTCATTATATTAAATTTGGTCAAAATCAATCTTTTTATTATAAACTTCAATATCTTGAATGTCATAAAAAGTCAAGTGACAGATTGCTTTGTTTCATTTAAAAGAGTTAATCTATGAAGCTACAAGTGACGTTTGCAAATTGTATTGGTTGATAAGCAATATTACCTATAAACACTTTCTGAAATGTAACTTTTATTTAGGAAATAAATGTGGAAAGATAAGGCAATGTAGATCTTATATAGTTAAGTTTGTAGTTATCATGGCAACAAGTCACTAATCCTTAACAATGTCAAATTAAATATTAATTGAATCCATGAGACACTCACAGTGCCATCATTATCTCTCTAGTAGTTTTTAGTTGACTGGTACAATCAAATATGGCAACTATTTATTTTGCTTTTACATACTTTGGTGATCCCTCATTATCCAGAGTAGCCTCGTTCTCCTTAACAAGCATTTAATTCATACCATTAACCTTCCGAGGTCTAGTTTTTTTGCTCCGTTATTACTCTGTGGATTTAATATTATTCTCTAAAAGTTATTGATGGGCAAATTATTAAATTATTCAAATGATGATAATATATATGTTTAGAATTTATATTCAGGTTTTATAATGCACTTATTTTTCCACATATAGCATGTTGCTTATTTTATAGTGTCTAATTTTAGATATCAAAGCACAACAACAGCTCTATTTTCTAAGTAAAATACTAGCTATAAAACTTAACTATTTACCTTTGAAAAATACTCTCATCCCTGTTTCACATTTATCATCTGAAAATGCAAGTTAATAACCTACTCCATAAAGTTATCATAAGAGTGAAATGAGTCAATACACGTAAAGCCCTTATAAATATATATGTCAAATATTATAATTGGCATGTACTGACAGCATGGTATCATCTCATGTGCCAAAAAACTAATTAAAATGGATTAAACATTTGAGCACATTCCAAAACTATAGTTTAATAACTTTATTTTTTATAATTTATATCTTAATTTATAGTATACTGTTACTATATACTATATAGTTAACTGTATGCTGTAACTTTAGTAAACTTCATATTCAATATATTCTTTAAAGATAGATATATTTCTCCTTATGCTTTACTGCTTTTGAGAGTTTTTTCTGTCTTGTTTAAATGAGCTCTTTCAACAATTATTATAATGCTTTTTTATGGAGATGAATTCCATTATCTCTACTTATCATGGATTTTGCCAGTATAGAAATGTTGATTGAAAGTTCTGACACTCTGTAATTTGTCTACACTTTGATTATGTCATACCACTCTTCTCTGGCCAATGATAATGTAATGGCCCCTGTTTGTCACATATTGCTTTTCTTTGATGCTTTTTCTTTTGTTGGGTTGGTTTAGTTTTGGGATCTCACTGTGGTCAATGTGTTTAGGTATCGTTCTAATGCAGGGTGGCGAACAAGTTCGACACAAAGAGCCAAAATTGTAAACTGTGAGAGTCAGAGAGCCACACCACGCAGTGAACTGCCAAAACAGACAAACACTCACACAAAAGCATCTAATTTTAACAAGAATCTAAAATCATCTAATTTTAACAAGAATCTATTAAACACATATTGCATTTTGCCATTTTGAGCAAGGGTCAAAATCCTGCAGTGATGGTGAGGGTGTGCAGCGCCCTCCACACTAAGAACTAACGGCCAGATGTGACCCAACATGTGACACTCGGGTTCCCTGCATCCCAGTCCCCCCCACCCCCCACCCCTTGCTGGCCCGTGCAGTTGTTTCCGAGAGATGGGAGATGGGAGAACACAGCCTCAGGGCGGGACTCCGCACTCGGAGATCTCTCCTCAGAGGTCCCTCCCTCCTCAGAAGCAGCAGAACAAAATCCAAACTTGGCAAAGAGCCACAATACACAAAATAATGAGAAGAGGCAAAGAACCACTTTCATTTTGGCCGGGAGCCTCGTGTTCGCACCCCTGTTCTAATGTTTTTGAGGGATTGTCATATGTGGCAACAGGGATTCAAATTCGAACTGCCATAAGCAGTATAAGACAAGTACTCCTCATTCTGTACTCTGTCTTGTTTTTAGACTACTGTATCTTGTTAGCATTTTAATCTTGTTAGCATTTTAATTATAGTGTGGCTTCACTTGGATCTCTTTGGGTTCTTCTTACTTTGAATAATGCGATTTTTTTTTTCACAGATTCCAGTGATGGTGATGGGAGGAATGTTTTCTCAAACATCTTTTATTTCTGATTTTTTTCTTGTCGTTTTCTGAGCTCTTTATAATTCAAATATTGTTCTAAGTAAGGTTGCATTGGAGATTTTCAAAAGCATTATTTTTATTCTTTCTTTTGTTTTGCTGTTCTGCCTGGAGTATTCAAATGAGTTGTTTTCCAATTCATTTCTTTATATCTTTGTCTTCTTTTCTTTTCCTTCAGACTTTTGAGCCAAACCCAGCAGTGCTCATGTTTACCATTCCTGGCTATGCACTCAGAGATCATTACTGGCAGTGCTCAGGGGACCATCTAAAATGCCTGAAATGGAATCCAGGTCGGTACCATGCAAAGCAAATGCCCTACTGACTGTGCTATCGTTCTCACCCAGGCACTCAGTCTGATCGATTCCTCTAGTTATCATCATCATTATCACCACCACCACCACCACCACCACCACCACCACCACCACCACCACCACCACAACCACCACCACCACCACCACCAATACCACCATATCATTAGTGTTACTATTTCTGTGATGTTTCTTTAGAAAATCCTTAAATTTTCTAGTTAACTCATTCTCCAGACCCTCGTTATCAAGGAGGATCCCCAACAATATTCAGAAACCCGGAAACACACAGTTTCTCAGTGCTGCAACCATGATTTGTGCCTGCGAGTAGCTTGTCGAGAAGGTGGTTCATTTTGAATGTTATGATCAGCCTCCACTAGCCAGACTACTTCCAACGTGCGGATGGGACTCTCATCAGAGATTCACCCAAAGTTTTTATTCTTAAGACATGGGCTCCAAAATGTTGTCTGTAGCACTATAATCAGAAAGGTTACACAAAGTAGCCAAGAAAGATCTATCAGCAACTGACCTGGTTGTAGACCTTAAAGCTTCATGCTTGCCCGTAGAATATTCTAGATATGACATCATGAATTCCTTCTCTTATAGACTGATCAATATTTAAACAAGTTATTTTACTATGTGCCAGGACAAGAAAATATGTATGCAGACCTTCTAAGACATGAGTTTAGTCTCTGAGGTTTCCATACCTTCCCAATGCTCATTGCCCCTGTCCCTCAATTCATGAATTTGGGGTATTATTTCATCTATGTTGCACCATAGGATTGGTGTTATATAAAGCACAATGCTTCCTCTTCCTAGAAGAAATGTTCAGATGTTGCCTTTTAAAACCCTTTATTGTGAAAGCTCTATTCACATGGATTTCACTTCTCATAGATAAATTGACATTAAGTAGTATATTTATTATATTTGGGAAAGAAGATGATTATAAATTCTCCTCATTTCACCATTTTGAATTCCTTAACCAAATAATTTTTTATTATATAAATACTTCATACTTGGTTACAACAAATAGAATATTGTTAAAGTATATAATTTTATTCCTTTGAGCATATGTTGGAGAACATATGTATTATATATAAATACTAATATAATTTTTGTTTTTCAATTTACATATGTATTTATGTACTTGAAATTGATTAATACAATTTAATAAGTTTTGGTATTATGGTATTAGGGTATTAGTATTAAGACAATTTAGTTCAATTTTTTAAAAAATATTGCTAATGCTGGTTGTATTTTTTCTAAGACTTTAAATCAACTGGTAAATTTCTATATAAAAAGGTAGCTGCAGTGCTCAGGGTAGCATGTATGGCACTGGGGAATTAAATATGTTTGGGCCATATATATGGCAAGTGCCTTACCATTGTATGTTAACTTATACCTCAAACTTGAATATATTACTATAGTTAAAACTTTTTTGTTTTGTTCTGTGTTTTTGTTTTTGGTACACATCTCGTAGTGAACATTATAGTGATAATTTGAAGAACTGCTTCTGCCAATATCACTTCCATCAAGTCTCCTCAAATCCTTGAAAATGCTGGGTTCTCTGAGTTTCTTGCCTTTATTTTCAGTTATAATTTGTGAAATCTTATGATTTTCAAAATATTATTATAGTTTGATTAATAGTAAACAAATACCTAAAAGAAATTAAATAGTAATGTTTCTTAACCCCACTTAGTCACAAAACATATATATCAGCTATACCATTAAATGCTTACTTTTATTTAAAGGATATTTATTTGGTCACCATTTTGAATAACTTAGACTTGACTTCTATTAGGTTTTAAACCAAATTGATATTTATTATCTTTCATTTAATATATTAATTGAAGTGGCATTTACAGTAACAAATATTTGAAAACAAGTCAAATCTCAACTACAGATAAATTGTAGTATATGTGCAAAATAATTCTTTTGTGAAATTTGGAAGAAAATAGAAGATATCATATTATCTAAAATAAATCAGAGAGAATGGGACTAATGCAATGCCCTCCATATGTGGAAGAAAGAGAATGAGAAGAAAAAGAAAGAAAAAAGAAAGGAAAGAAAAGGAAAGGAAGGAAAGAAAGGGAAGGGAAAGGAAGGGAAGAGATGGGAAGGGAACAGAAGGGAAGGGAAGGGAGTAGGGATGAGAGGGGAAGGGAGAGATTGGTAGGAAAATAGGGGAGAGAAAGAAAGAAAGGGAGGAAGAAGGGTGGGGATGGGAGGGGAAGGGAGGGATGGGGGGAAATAGGGGAGAGAAAGGAAGAAAGGGAGAAAAGAGGGAATGAAGAAAGGAAGGAAGAAGAAAGGAAGAGAAAGAAAGGAAGGAAGGAAGGAAACAAAAAATAAATCTGGAGCTGAAGCATAGCGGTAGGGCATTTACCTTGCACACAGCTGATCCAAGACCAACATCAGCTAGATCCCGGGCATCCTATATGGTCTCCCAAGCCAAGAGTGATTTCTGAGCACATAGCCAGGAGTAACCCCTGAGCGTCACCAGTGGGGCCCATAAAATAAAAATAAATAAATCATTGAATTTAGAAGTTGTTATCACGCTGGGCACATGGGGCTGACAAAACATTAGGAAAGAAAAGGGGAACTAGTAATTGTTTAAGGACATACTTGAAACATTTTGGAGTCACTAGTGTTTTGCTGGTTGATAAAGTGAATTAATGTTGCACACTAAACATCATAAACATCACTAACTTTCTGGACCATATACCTCAGGAATATAAAATTAATTATCTATATTTTATTTTTAAGTACAAGTATGACACATATTTATATTATATAGTAAAAATTGTATAATTGGGGTGCATTTTATTTAGTTAGATAAGTCATGACTGTTTGGTTTTCAAGTGCTGTCTTCTCTATTTCAGGCAACCATGTGAATAGAAATCTCTAAAAATATATATTTATTCTTATTTTTACTATTGTCCAGGATAAAACTAGTTTGCTAAATGAAAATCTGCATCATTTCATATGTGCTTCTTTAAAATTATTAGTATTAATTTAAGTAAAATAAAATACACATTACAACGCATTAGTCAAGGATGTGGTAAATTTGAGGAAGCAGAACCTGTTGTAGAAATATTAAAGTTTCATTTTACGATCTAACATTACTGTGAACAGATTGCTTGACAAGGAATGTATCAAAATCTTTCATCATAGTGACTAAAGTTAAAAAGAAGAAAATTACTGTTCTGGGATGAGTAAGTAACAAGTTAAATCATGAAAGCTCCTTATGAAACATGTAAAATGAACAATAAAGTAAAATAAAGACTAAATATTGGGAACATTAATTTTCATTTTGCACTATGGTACTAAATTTTATTCAGTTTATATAAGAGGTATATTATAATGGGTTTTCTGTAATTAGTAATTAGAAAGAAGCTTAAACATTTTGTATCTCAAAATATTGGCTTCAATATGCTATGTACCTAAACATCATAATCTGAAAGTAACATCCTCATTAATAACTTTGAGTGATGAAAATATGAGAAAAATTCAGGTGTGTCTGACTCTTGCCCAAACATATTGAATAAGCCCATATAAAATTAGAAATATTTAAGTAAATTACATATGTAGCAAGTGCAATACAAATAACAGTAACTGAAATCTATTTTATATCAAAAAGAATTTTCCTATTAATTTATTTATACCTGAATTTTTTTTTTTGGTGGTTTTTTTTGGGTCACACCCGGCAGTGCTCAGGGGTTATTTCTGGCTCCACGCTCAGAAATTGCTCCTGGCAGGCACAGAGGACCATATGGGGCGCCGGGATTCGAACTGATGACCTCCTGCATGAAAGGCAAACGCCTTACCTCCATGCTATCTCTCCGGCCCCCTATACCTGAATTTGTAACCTTTATTAGTTGTACTACTTGTTCAATATGGTGAATATTTCTTGAAACATAATTTTATTTTTCAGGGAATATTTTTTATTTAAACTCCTTGATTACAAACATGATTGTGATTGAGTTTCTGTCATGTAAAGAACACTCCCCATCACCACTGCAGCATTCCTATCACCAGTGTCCCAATTCTCCCTCCTCCCCACCCCATCAGAACACGAGAACCACAATAAGTTATCAAAAACAAAATGCAGCTTTTGATCTTAATCTGTATGCAGTTAAAATTAATAAAATCATTCTTTGTAAAGACAAGAATTTAAGTTTAATGAGTTTTCTTTCTCCAATACATACTGCAATAGAAAAATAAAGTGAGATTGAGAAGGAAAATGCCAAAAGAACCATCTATATATGAAGCAAGGCATCACAATGTATTGTTTAAACAGGATTGGCCAGTAAATAGATTCTAGTGTATTTAAGCTTCACTGTTCTAGGGACAGGATAGAATATCAGAATAAAATTTAGATAAACTGACAAATTGAAAAAATTCTTACTGAAATAACATTTTAAAAAAGAATAAGAAAAGAAGCCTTGGAAAGTAAATTCTTAGGATGGGTTACCTCCAGTGTAAAATCCCACATTCACTGTAAGTGGGAGTGTTCAAGAGGCTAGTTATATTTTATTTTTATAAAGTAGGAAAAAATAAGACAGTAAATAATAAATAAACATATATATCAAAATTTAATAATTTTGCCGGAGCGAGAGCACAGCTGTAAGGCATTTGACTTGCACGTGGCCAACATAGGACAGACCCAGGTTCATCCCCTAGCATTTCATCAGGTCCCCAGAGCCTGCCAGGAGCATCTTTAACCCCTTGTGTGCCACTGAGTGTGGCACAAACCCCCCAAAAAGTTAATTATTTTCCAAGTGAGGTTTAGAAGCTCTAAAGAGATTACAAATTCTAAGATATTTCTTCCATTTGTAGATCTTAACTACTTGCACAATCATCCCATCACTGTCCTACTGACAATGTATTGACAGAATAATTGACTATTGTTCATATGAGCAAAGATTATAGTTCATGACAGTTGAATATAAAAACCCTAAACAAATACGACCAAATTATCTTCATTTGTAGCTGATTAATATCCCAATATCCTGAATATTGAATTAAGAGTATCAAGAAATAAAATGTTGTATGTGAGATGGGAGGGTATTTGAAGTGCTGGTAAAGATCTTTTATGGAGGTTATGTACACTGTGTCTGATGGAAAGTAAATCATAGATAGAATGTAAATTATCAGATGTCATAAAGTTAAAGAAAGCAATTCTAATTGTGGAGAAGAATTAAATAATTAAGTATTTTCTTGACTAAAAATATATCTGCAATGAAACACCACATTATTAATACCATAGAAATGTTTATGTAGTGAAAAACAGAGGTCTAAAGTCAATAGCAAAAAAGAAACAACAAATTTACATCTAAAGCGCCATAAATAAGTTTTGAAATTAATTCTACTATCCCAGTTAAATCTTTACATGCCAGTAATCAGACTGAGTAGAGAACTTCGTAATTCACTGGGCATTGGAAAAATAATCAGTAGATTTTGGCCTTAGTGGAGAGACAAAAATAGAACTATTTTGCTACCATCTACCACTTAACAATACTTTAAAAAATACACAAAGATGAGCTTATTTCAAATAAGTTAACTGTATATCAGAATAAAACTCAAGAATATTAACAGAATGAAAAAATAGAACTAAACAATGAGAAATTAATAATATTTTGATCTAAATTTCATCAGTTTACCTTAAGCCAGTTATCTATGCTATGTAACAAATCAATAAATCAATGAAATGACATGAGTGATCAAATTAGTATACACTGCAGTTTCATTATAGCCATATTTGAGATATTTAGAAAATTAGTGGAATTTTATCATCTTAAATAAAGACATGGGAGATTTTAAAATACCCATATCAATTGTTTCCAGGAGGTAGCAAAAAAAAATTATCCAAAGTAAATGGATAGAGGGAAATAATAAAATGTAGAACTGATAACAACAAAAGAACAAAAAAGGATTATAACAGATCAACAAAGCCAAGAGCTGTTCTTTCAAATAAAAATCATGATGAACAAACATTATCTAGGCTCACAGAAAAAAAAAAAAAAAAACCTCAGTTATTTATCCCAGCATTGAAACTTTTGGCAGAATAAAGATTATCTTTATCAAGCCCAATATACCATATCCAGATATTTGCTCTTTAACAACTGGCCTGCTATGTTCTTTAAGGTTTAAAAAATTATTATGACTTTATTATGACATGGCAAATGATAACAACATGCTTCGCAAGTTGAATTCACAAAGTTTATTAGCAGCTTGGGATGTTCCTGAGATTAATATTGATTCCAATGAGATCTTCCACGTCTTTGCTATAGTTAAGAGTATGATAAAAATAAAACAAAAACAAGCCATTAAAAGGGTCATTTGGGCTTGTAAGATTTCAAATGTATGATTCAAGAAGCTGGAAAGTACAAAGCTAAATATAAGAAGCAGTGGTCCAGATATCTTGAAAGAAATTTCTTGAGTCCAAAACCTTTAATATAAAATATATTAAAAAACAATTGTTAAATATGAAATACCTCAAGACTGGAAAAGATATGAAATAAAAACCAGAATAATCTTGACCTTGAGAACAGAGCAACTGAAATAAAAAAAAAAAACATACTGTAATGCTCTGGGGTGAATAACTGAGTATGATAGTAATACCAGAACTACTTTTAAGTAGAGAAAACATTTTAAATGACATATATACATATGTTTCTAAGCAAAATATTATTCAATAAACATAAATATTGAAGTCACAACATGTATAATTTCTGATCAAAATGTCATAACGCTCAGCCTTAACCACAAAAAGATCAGAGAATTAGAAACATAATGTGCTTTAAAGCAAACAAGGGTCAATGGGGAGAATAAAGTAGAAAGTTGCCTTACATTCAGTCACCCCACAAATGTGGAAACTATAATTGTAATTTAAATCTCCCTTCATTTACAAAAGATTCCTATACTGATGACATTACCAATGAATATCACCAAACATTTTAAGTGAACTTCAATATATTCTACTCACTCTTCAAAAAAATTGGAGATTTAATACATTCTAAAACATTTTATATGTTAATGTTCATATGGTAACAAACCAGAGGGTATCTCAACAACAAATAAAGGAAACTACATTTCAGTTTCTTTAATGGACATAGATGCAAAAATATCCTAATAATACTGTCAAACAGAATTTCACGAAAGATCAAGGTCATATACCATGAATAAATAAGGGTTATTTCAGTGAAGAAAGATGTTTTAGAATATGCTTATCAAGTACCTTAATACACCATATAAAACAAAGAAAATAAATCATGACTAACTGAAGAGAAATTATTTTACAATATTCAATACCTATTTATGTTTAAAAGCTTGGTATGGGGGAAGACAAATATTAGAATACTAAAGACTATGAGAACACTTTTAAAATCATAACCAATGGTAAAAATGTAGTTTTCTTTTCAAATGAAAGAAAAAAGTCTATTCTTACCATAGAACTGAGGCTGAGTAACTACATTTACAAGAAATAAATTCAGAATGGGAAAAATAAGTAAATTTGTCATTATCTGTAATGATTTGATAATATATAAAATTCTGGGGCTGGAGCAATAGCGCAGCAGTAGGGGTTTCCCTTGCAGGCAGCTACCCGTATGAACCCAGGTTTGATCCCCAGTGACCCATATACTCCCCCCCAGAGCAATTTCTGAGTACAGAGTCAAGAGTAACCCCTAAGCACCACCGGGTATGGCCCCAAAACCAAAAATAATTAATAATAATAATAATAATATAAAGGTAAATCCTGTAGAGCTCCAAAATCACAGTGCCCCAAATAAAAAATTTAAAAAATTATTGAGGTAGAATGATAGTTTGGTTGACAGTGTTTTCCTTGATTTAGCTAACAAGAGTTTAGTCCTGGGCACCACTTAGGTGCCCTGAATCCAACAAGTTGGTCCCTGAGTGCAGAGCCAGGAGTAAGACCTGAGCACAAAAACAAAAAATTTGCTAGCAACAAAGAAGCCAGTTGTAAAATCACTGCAAAAATGTCTGTGTATTTCTATCCAGCCACTTTACTGTATTGGTTGATTGTTTCTAGGAGTTTTTCTGTGGATTCTTTAGGGTTTTTGATGTATATCATCATATCATCAGCAAATAGAGCTAGCTTGTGTTCCTCTTTCCCTACTTGAATTCCTTTGATTCCCTTCTCTTGTCGGATTGCTATTGCTAGGACTTCTAAGGTTATATTGAATAAGAGTGGAGAGAGTGGACAGCCTTGCCTAGTTCCTGACCTTAGTGGGAATGCTTCTAGTTTCTCGCCATTAAGTATAATGTTGGCTGTAGGCTTTTCATAAATAGCTGTAACTATCTTAAGGAAGGTGCCTTCTAACCCTATTTTGCTGAGTGTCTTTAACATGAACGGATGTTGGATTTTGTCAAACGCCTTCTCTGCATCGATTGATATGTGGTTTTATCCTTCATGTTGTGGTTTTTGTCCTTCATGTTGTTGATGTGGTGTATAATGTTGATTGATTTGCGTATGTTGAACCAACCTTGCATTCCTGGGATGAATCCCACTTGATCATGATGTATGATCTTTTTGATGAGGTGTTGGATTCGGTTTGCTAAGATTTTGTTGAGTATCTTTGCATCAATGTTCATTAGTGAGATTGGTCTGTAGTTTTCTTTTTTTGGTGGTGTCTTTGCCTTCTTTAGGAATGAGTGTGATATTAGCCTCATAAAAGGAGTTGGGGAGGATTCCTGTTTTTTCTATGGTTTTGAAAAGCCTATGGAACAGTGGTAATAAGTCTTCTTGAAATGTTTGATAGAATTCACCTGTAAATCCATCTGGGCCTGGGCATTTGTTTTTAGGGAGTCTTTTAATTACGTCTTCAATTTCCTCTGAAGTGATTGGACTGTTTAGAGTTTCTAGGTCTTCCTTTTCCAGTCTTGGAAGAGAGTGTTTGTCCAAGAATCTGTCGATTTCTGGTGGGTTCTCTAGCCTAGTTGAATATAGTTGTTCAAATATGATCTCATGATATGTTGTATTTCTTGGGGTTCTGTTGTAATCTCTCCCCTTTCATTGGTGATCCTAGTGATTTGGGTGTTTTCCCTCTTTTTTTTGGTAAGTTTTGCCAATGGTTTGTCTATCTTATTTATTTTTTCGAAAAACCAACTCCTGGTCTCATTGATTTTTTGTATTGTTTTCTTAGTCTCTATGTTGTTTATTTCTGCTCTGGTTTTTATGATTTCTTGCCTTCTGGTTTTGGTTGGATTTCTCTGTTGCTGTTGTTCCAATTCTTTGAGGTGATCTTTTAAACTGTTGGTTTTGTTATTTTCCTGTTTCTTAACATAGGCCTGTAATGCTATGAGTTTCCCCCTAAGTACTGCTTTTGCTGTATCCCATAAATTTTGACATGTTGTCTCTTCATTGTCATTCGTCTCAAGGAATCTTATTATTTCCTCCTTGAGTTGTTCTTTGATCCAGCTGTTGTTAAGCAGTATGTTGTTCAATCTCCAGGTATTAGTTTTCCTCCATTGCTTCTTCTTGACATCAATTATAAGCTCTGTTGCATAGTGATCTGAAAGGGTACTTCTAATGATCCTTACCTTTGTGGTCTTATATAGGTTGGCTTTGTATCCTAAGACATGATCTATTCTGGAGAAGGTTCCATGTGGGTTTGAGAAGAATGTGTATTCTACTTTCTGGGGATGGAGGGCTCTATATAAGTCTATTAGCCCTAATTCTTCTAATTTTTCATTTAGAGCTCTTATTTCTTTACTATTTTTCTGTTTGGAGGATCTGTCCAGTGGTGATAGTGGAGTATTGAGGTCCCCTACTATTATCACAATTCCCTTCATGTGTTTCTCCAGGTTTGTCAGTAGTTGCCTCACATATTTTGGTGACTTTACATTAGGTGCATAGATATTGACCAGGGTTAGCACTTCTTGATCTAATGTTCCCCTGATCAGTAAGTAGTGCCCCTCTTTGTCTCTGATCACTTTCTTGAGGTTGAATACAATTTGGTCTGATATAAGAATGGCTGTCCCTGCTCTTTTTTGTTTTCCATTGGCCTGAATAATTACTTTCCATCCTTTAATTCTAAGCCTGTGCTTATCCTGTAACTGTAGGTGTGTTTCTTGCAGACAGCAGAAGTCCGGTTTATTTTTCCTAACCCAGTTCTCTACTATGTGTCTTTTAATTGGAGAGTTTAGTCCATTAACATTTAGGGAAATTATGATAGAGAGGACTGTTGTGCAGTTGTATTGTGTGGCGTGGTTGTTGTTACAATCGGGGGTTTGGATTGTGTAATTCGTCTCTGAGTAAGTCGCTTAGGATCGCCTTAGTTTGCACAAATAGTTCAAGTTCGTTCATATTTGTGAATGTTTTTAGTCTGCCCTCCCATATGAATGATAGTTTTGCTGGGTATTGGACCCTGGGTTGGAAATTTCTTTCACTCAGTCGTTTAAATACGTCATTCCACTGTCTTCTTGCTTGAATTATTTCAAATGGGAGATCTGGTTTGATTCTTATGTCCTTTCCTTTGTACTTGAGGGTTTTTTTCTCCCTTATTGCTTTCAGGAGTTCCTCTTTCTCTTTGTTTTTCGCCATTTGGATTATTATGTGTCTTGGTGTGGGTTTATTAGGGTCTATTTTATTAGGGACTCTCTTGACTTCTTGGATTTGTCCTAAATTGTCTTTCCAGAGGGTGGGAAAGTTCTCTGTTATTATCTCCCTGACTACTTGTTCTTCCCCCTTCCCTATTTCTTCCCCTTCTGGTATACCCACAATTCTTAGATTGTTTCTTTTGTCCTTATTCATTAGATATTGGATTTTTCCTTCCAGTGCTTTGCCTTTTTTTTCTTTGTTGGTTTCTTGATCATTTTTATATTGCAGTTTTCCTTCGAGTTCATCGATGTGCTTCTCCAACTCTGTGGTTCTACTTGTAAGGCTTGTTATTTTGTCTTTTAAATCCTTCACTTCTTTTTGTATGGAATCTCTCATGTTCTTTAACATTTCTTCTTTAATTTGGCTTAGTCGTTCGTCCATGAATTTCTTATACTCGGTTGCTAGGGTTTCTTTCATTCTGTTTAGTAATTCTTGCATTTCCTTCCTCATGGCCGCTTTTAGGTCTTCTTCCCATGAATCTGTGCGCTTTGGTGGACTTGGAAACTTGATAGGGCTTGTCATGTTGTCTCCAGTTATAAGGGATCTCCTTGATTTACGCATAATACTTTGTATTTAATGGTATGTTTTGGAGTACTATGGCTTCTAATTTCAGTCTGCTTTGGTCTCCTGAAAAATGAGAAGTTGGGAGGTATCTCCTTACCTAACTTGAAACTATACTATAAAGCCATAGTAATAAAAACAGCATGGTACTGGAACAGAGACAGGACCTCAGATCAGTGGATTAGAACAGAATTCCCAGACATAAACCCCCAGATATATAGCCAACTAATATTTGATAAAAGAGGCAAGAATATGAAATGGAACAAAGAAAGCCTATTCAACAAATGGTGTTGGTACAACTGGAAACTCATATGCACGAAAGTGAAAATCGACCCATATCTCACTCCTTATACAAAAGTCAACTCAAAATGGATCAAAGATCTGGAAATCAGACCTGAATCTATAAAGTTTATCGAGAATAAAATAGGCAGAACACTCGAAGACCTTTATATTAAAAGGGTCTTTGAGAATGGAGCACCAATGGCAAAAACGTTAGCATCAACTATAAACAAATGGGACTATATCAAACTAAAAAGCTTCTGCATGGCAAAAGAAACCCTACTTAATACAAGAAGACAGCTAACAGATGGGAAAAAATCTTTTCATTTGATATATCAGATAAAGGGCTGATATCTAGAACATACAAAGCGCTCAGAAACCTGAGTCCTTCAAAACCAAACGAAGCCATAAAAAAATGGGGAGATGAAATGAATAGACATTTCTCTGAGGAAGAGAGAAGGATGGCCAACAAACACATGAAAACATGCTCACCTTCACTCATCATCAGGGAGATCCAAATCAAGACAACAATGAGATACCACCTCACACCAGTGAGGTTGGCTCACATCAAAAATAATGGGAACAACCTTTGTTGGAGAGGATGTGGTATGAAAGGAACTCTCATTCATTGCTGGTGGGAATGTCCCTTGGTCCAACATCTATGGAGAAAAGTCTGGAGAGTGCTCAAAGAACTCAGAATTGAGCTGCCATTTGACCCAGCAATTGCTCTCCTAGGCATATATCCCCAAGATGGAAGGACATTCATTCCAAAATACGTATGCACCCCACTATTTATTGCAGCACTCAGTATAATAGCCAAATCTTGGAACCAACCTCGATGTCCAACAACAGATGAATGGATCATTAAGATGTGGTACATATATACAATGGAATATTACATGGCAGTTAGAAATGATACAATCACAGACTTTGCAGCAACGTGGATGGACCTAGATCATATTATGTTAAACGAAGTAAGTCAGAAGACAAAAGAAAAACACAGAATGGTAGCACTATTCTGAAACACCTAGAACACATAAAAAACAAAAAAAGGACATTGAAGAAGCATAACTGCTAGAACCACAAAGAAAGACTTCATAAACTCCATTCCCTGATCTGCACAGCCACTAATACCTCTAGAAACAGGTCTGATTTTACCATCCAAGATAAAGTAGAAGTCTTCCACATACCACAAAAGCAGCAAGAGGAGAATAAATGATCTATTTTTTTGACGTCTTTATTTTGGTGTGGAGATTACGGTTGATGTCTCCAATATTATTTTATTTTATTTTGTTTTGTCTTTTTCTTTCTTTTTGCACTTGAGTATGATTTGATTTCAGAACCGAGATTATTGTGTGGTGCCTGTCTTTATTGTTGTGGTGCTTATCGGTTATTTAATTCGATATTTTTTTTGTGTGTGTGTGTATTGTTGTGGTATTTTAATTACTTTTTTCACATCCTCTCTCAAACTGAGGTTGGAAGCCTCTAGACAGGACTCTGCCTATTTTCAGTATATTTGATTTTTGATTGAGAAGAGGACATATTAGGTGATGGGTATTCCCCTGATTCAATGTGAATATGTACCCAAAATAGTACAGTGAAAGATATGTAAGCCATTATGAAAAAAAAATTGTGTTTTTTAATCAGAAACTTTCTTTGACTTACATGTATTATTATTATATTAATTATATTATATGTTATGTTATGTCACTATATTATGTTATATTAGTTTACCTCATTATGTTAATCAATTTTGTCCTTTAAATGAATTCTTACTTAAAAGAAAAAAAAAACAACTTTAGTTTGCCCTGAAGAAAAAAAAAATGTCTGTGTATTTCTATATGAATGTAACAATTAAGAATAAATTAAGAAAAGCTTTGTTACTTATCTTTGTGCCCAAAAGAATTAAATACTTGAAAATAAAGATTTAAGAAATTCTTTTAAAGAAGAAAAAAGATCAGTATAACAGAAACTAAAAGATGCTATTAAAATACATAGACAAATATTAGGAGATTGGAACAAATTCCATGAACATGAAGGAAAAAAATAGAATTTATATGATCAATTATACTGGAGATGATATATTAATTGAATGAATATATATAAAATTTTGATTTTTTTTAAGAAAATAGAAAAGAATTCCTTTTTTATGGAATCAGATATTTGAGGAAGTCATGAAAGAAAACTGGACAAAACATGTTTTCTGTCTCAAAACTACTACAGAGGAGCAATAATTAAAGTTAGATGAAATTGGAATAAATATAAATAGCAATAAATTAACAATTTATAAAAAGTTAATTGTAATAAAGCTAAAAAAAGGATAATTATAATAAAATTTAAAACTCAAATTAAACCCATACGTTGATGTTTAATTTATGGTATAAAACTGTTCTATGAATACAGGAAAGTCTTCAACAATTGCTATTAGTAAAGCAGACAGTAACATGCAAGGGAATAAACAAACTACCCTTTAGCTCGATTAACAAAAGTATATTAATTAAATGAAAGGACTGAAATAAACATGGAACCATAAAACACTAAATGTTGAATATCAGTGGAAGGTTTATAGTATCAGAAATGAAAGATTATGACCTCACCAGCAAGAAATATAAAAATTAAGAGATTAGGGGTTGGAGTGAAGGCGCAGCCATAGGGTATTTGTTTTGCACAATTCTGACATGGGATAGACCGTGGTTTGATTCCTTTGCGTCCCATATAGACCCCCAAGCCAGGAGCAATTTCTGAGCTCATAGCCAGGAGGAACCCCTCAACATCACTGGTGTAGCCCAAAGATAAAAAAATAAGAAATTAGCTTAATTTTTAAATTATATACACAAAAGAATATATAAAAAGAACAAAAATTTTATTATCCAATGTTTATAAAGATATGAAAATTAGTAATAACAATACATGTTAATTTTACAAAATATATTGGACAGTTTCATAGATCCTTCATAAAGAGATGATAAATATAGTTTTAAAATATTAACTTTCAATCTCAAAAATTAAGAATAAGAAAAACTCAGTAAGCATTAAAGCAGAAACAGAAATATGTACCTAAAACATTATTTTACTTTCAGTGGAATTTAAACTATATTATGTTCAAGATAACCTGATTACAAATTCTAATTTCTATTAAAATACTTCCCATGTATGGGTAATTTTACTAATTTGTATAAAGTTCACTAATTATATATTCCTATATAATTATCTTCAGTTGTGAGCTTAATTTTTATTAAAATGACATGAAAAATAAAATGTCAAAATCTCATTTCCCCTTTTATGTGCAAAGGTCTGTTAGTGAAAGTTGTGAATTTGATTAAACCCTAAACAATATTTACCTAATTTAATTGGATTTCATATAATAGCAAGATGATATTACTTTTATAGGTAAAATTGCTCAACTATGAACAACTGTAAAATCATGTACCCTAAATAAAATAAATAAAAAATTTTAAAAAGTGTAATGCATTTTATAAATGACCAAAAACCTAATAGCTTTTCCATTGAGCAAGTCACACCTAGAAACAAAATTTTCCCATGTAAATTAGTAGCCATTTTAACACCAACTTCACAAATCACATGAATTAGAAAAATATTAATATTTTAGCCAAAGATAAGGCCCACAGCCACTTTCATTTCCAGTTTAGGTCAACTCCGTAGAATCATTTACTTCTCTCAAGAGATGTAAACAAAGTTGCAAAAAACCATTGGTACAAGAGTCTTAATATTAAAACCAGAGCACTCTTGGGAGGAGGGCAGGCCAATCACCTCTCCAGCCAAAGACAGCAGCTGTGCCCACAACCCAAATTACCACCACACCAATGGCCTATCTTCACCACTTTACTATTTATCTTTACAGATATAAATAGTAAAACCAACCCACCAAATCTGCAGTTATATCAGTATTTGGGCTGAGATCTCTATTCTTCTTGGAGTGAATGCAAGGAATCTCACCTGGCCTTTCTGTACTTCTGAAGCCCTGATTGTTACAAATATGACCCACAGCTGAATCCCCATAACCACAAAACTTGGAATTCCTTGAACGCACAACCCAATACACAGTCACACAACATCTCCAAATTTGTCAATCGTGATATCCCAGTAAAAACACACCAAATTAGGGGCTGGAGAGATAGCATGGAGGTAAGGCATTTGCCTTGCATGCAGAAGGATGGTGGTTCAAATCCCGGCATCCCATCCCATATGGTCCCCCGAGCCTGTCCGCTTAGTATAGAGCCAGGAGTAATGCCTGAACGCTGGTGGGTGTGTGCCCAAAAACCAAAAAAAAAAAGAAAGAAAAAAAGAAACACACCAAATTAGAGATCAAGTAGCATAGAAGCCACCTAATTTTAACAAACGAGATCAATAACTGAATGCTCAACTTACATTAAACAGCATAGTAAACCTTCAAGGAAATTAATGACACAAATGTGAGATATATTTACAAATTTTTTACTAAAGTTTTTCTGATAATTTCATTACCACTTAAGTGTAAAAAAGCAATATTAAAATTATTTCATGTTTGCCAACAAGGCATATTTGAAGGGGAGTGAGATCTAAAGACAATGATAGAGAAAATTTTACATTCATGGTGGGATTGGTGCTAAAAGATGAATTGACGAAAAAAAAAAAGTATTATCAGCAACTATGCAAACCACTCTCATTTAAGTAAAATAATATAAATTTTAAATAGATATTACGCAATTTTCCACAATTTGATATAAATTAATATATACATATGTGTCAACAAAATTAAAATATTTTTCATAATTAATTAGACACCATTGTTTTTTTTTGTTTTTTTTGGGGTCACACCCGGCGTTGCTCAGGGGTGACTCCTGGCTGTCTGCTCAGAAATAGCTCCTGGCAAGCATGGGGGACCATACGGGACACCGGGATTCGAACCAACCACCTTTGGTCCTGGGTGGGCTGTTTACAAGGCAAACGCTGCTGTGCTATCTCTCCGGGCCCATAGACACCATTGTTTTAAAATTACTCATGATAGGGTTTCTGTCATAGAACATACACCACCATCAACCAGTGCATTTTTTCCACCTCCAACATTTCCAATTTGCCTCACCCCACCACCACCCCCTGCCTGGCTCTGGGGCAGTTATTTTACTTTTCTCTCTCTTTCATTTTTGATACTGTTATTTATACTACTGTTAATGAAGGCATATGACATACATCAAATTTTTTCCTTTCTATACTCACTTCTTTTACAGAGTGATCAATTCCAACTATCATTGTTCTAGTGGTTTCTTCTCTACTCTAAATGCATTCACCATTTTTTTGTGAGTTTCTACAATGGACTGATCCTCTGGTCCTCATCTCTTTTGTTCTGTATATTATTACCACACCATCTTTTCTTTTTCTTATATCCCACAAATGAATGAAATTATTCTATGTCTATCCTCCATCTGCCTCATTTCACTCAGCATAATAATCTTCTTATCCATTCATGTATAAGCAAATTTCATGACTTAATTTTTCCTAACATCTGTGTAAGATTCCATTTTGTATAAGTACCAAAGTTGATTTAGCCACTCATATGTTCTCTGGAACCTGGGTTGTTTCCAGGTGCTGAATATAGTATGTAGTGCTATGATGCACATAGGAATTCAGAGGGCTTTTTTGTATGGTGTTTTTCCTAGGAGTGGTATCCCTAGGAGTGGTATTATTAGATCATATGAAAGCAAAATTTCTATTTTTTTTCAGCAATATCCATATTGTTTTCCCAAAAGGTTTGGACTGTCAAGAAATGAGACTCCCTTTCTCCCCACATCTGTAATACTGGTTATTCTTGTACTTTGTAATGTGTGCCAGTAACAGTGGTGAGAAATAATATTTTATTGTTGTTTTGATTTTTATCTCCTTGATGTGGAGCATTTTTATGTGCTTTTAGGCCGAATTTCTTCTTTAAGGAAATTTCCTCATTCCTTCTCTTCATTTTTAGATGGAGTTAGATATTTTTTCTTGCTCATTTATATTTATATTTAAACTGTAATATAAAATAGTGGTCATCAAAACAGCCTGGCATTAGAATAACTACACACTTTTAGATCAAAGAATAGACATAAGTATTCTAAAACTGACTCCAGGTATACAATTAATTAATCTCTGATAAAGGAGTAAAAATACAAAGTCGAATAAAGAAAACCACTTCAACAAGTGTTGTTGGAATAACTGGTCAACTGCATGCAAAATAAGTGAACACAGACCTCTCTTTAACACCATTCACAAAGGTCAAATCAAAATGATTAAAGACTTTGATTTTAGACCTTAAACCAAAAGATACTGAGAGAAAAATATAGGCATAAACTTCATGACATTGTAGCTAAAGATATAATCAAGGATGAATACCACTTTCCAAGCAAGTGAATGAAGAGATAAACAAATGAACTACATTAAACAGAGAACCTTCTTCAAAGGAAACAGTGAGTAGGATGCAGAATCTACCTAGGAAAATGTGAGAAACTATTCACCTAGCACCCATCAATTAAAAAGTCATCATCTAAAATTATAAGGTATTGATAAAACTTCGCATGAAAAAATATTTATTTGCAAAATATAGTTATGTTTTTAGCAAAATATGACTATTCCTTATCCTTATCCTCTATGAACAACTTAAAATTTGGACTATATTTTACATGCATTTCTAACTTTGGCCAATTTAGTTTTTTCTAAATTCCTATTACTATGTCCTTTCTGCCATTTCCAAAACTTTGGAAAATAAATCATTGTGTCATGGCTTTTTTCCATAATCTGCAGTTCATTATCATTGATAATAACTTAACTTATGTTAATTTAGCTATCCTCAAAATTGTAATTCTCTAGCAAGAGTAGGCAGCTTCAGTGGCCATAGACCAGTGGTTGGCAACCTGCGGCTTGCGAGCCACATGTAGCTCTTTACACCTTTAATTGGGTCTTCTGTGTGCCAGCGGCCGCTCCAGGAGTCAAGACTCCTTTCCTAGCCTCTGTCAGTGCGCGCCCTGTGTGCAGCCTCGGAGGCCAGCTCCAAGAGTGTAAGATGATACCCATTATCAACCCTAAACAAAGGTTTTCCCCCAACATCATCCTTTCTTAAATCTCTTCCTTTGATATGTAAAAGTCCACTGAATATATATTTCTGTCTGTCTCTCTCTTGACCTGAAGCCTCCTGATACTGGGATTTGGTTTTAATCAAGAAAGAGGCGTTCTAGCGTTTTGGGCTCGAGGCAGAGAGTACAAGGTACATGGACTCCATGATCATCCTTTCCTGGCTAGCTTGGTTTATTATTTTTTTTCCTGCTACCCTGCTTCTTCAGACCAGGTTGAGTGGGGTTTAGAAATACACTGCCTGATGTGATCTTAAAACACATATTTTATTTGCACAAGAGTGGGCATCTTCCATAAAAGGATTCTCAACCCAGAGTTTTCTTTTCCGTAGATTCTCATGTTCAGAGTACTCATGATTAAAGTTGTGAGCTAATGCTCTTAAATGCTGTTTTTCATATTGATTATGACCTTCTGCATAATATAAGTGCCAGTCTAAAATTTTTTGCAAGAGTGGAAACATTTCAATATTTCCTTCTCAGACACAGCTATCCCAGAATCAGATTCTTTTTTGAACATATCCATCTTATGTCTCACTGAAAAACTACTTGTGAAACTCCCCTGCAGAGAAATATTAAATTCATAGAGAAAAATAATTAATGTCTGCCAAATACACAAGCTTAGCTACCCCTTCTTTATTTAAATGGGCTGTACAAAGTCAGAGTTCTGCTCTCACAGAAACTGCACTACTTCCCTCTTGCCAACAAGGCGAGAGAGTACCCTTCTCCTGAACAGCCACTTCACTTCTTCATGGAGAAGATGCTAGTAGTGGGCATCCATACTCTCACCCAGGGTGGTGAATAGCCTGGATTTTATCACAATTGTGAATTTCACAAATTATCTTTACTGTGTCATCTGTCATAGAGTTTAGTTCAGCAGGGAGTTTTTTGAATCCAGTCTATCATACAATGAGTGGATAAAATGTACGGTGTGCAACTTCTGTTTCTTGTGACTACACAAAAACACTGAGCCATGCACAGTGCATCATCTGTACATACCTCAGCACATCAGATTATTATTCTGAGTGAAATGAGTCAGAAGAAGAGGTATAGACACAGAATAATCATTTGTGGCATATAAGAATAATAAATGGCAATATGGTAATAATATCTAGAGAATATAGGAATGAGGGACAGGAGGACTCACCCCATGATAGGAAGCTTGCCATAAAAAGTGTTGAGTTCAGTTAAAATAGAGAAAGGTACATTATTATATTGATAATTGGAACATATCACTCTGGACAAGAACTGGATGCTAAAAATGGATGAGTGACATGCATGGTACCCTTTAATTAACAATATTGCAAACCACGGTGTCATAAAGGAAATTTTGCAAACCTCAGTGTCATAAAAAAAAAAGAGAGATAGAGAGAAAAAAGCAAAATTCCTGCCCCTGACATAGGCAGAGGAGGGTGAAAGGGAAGGAAACAATGGACATTGGTGGTGGGAAAAGTGCACTGGTGAAGAAGGGTGGTGTACATTCTATGATTAAAATTCAAGTATAAATAATTTTATAAAAATATGTTTAAATAAAAATTATTCTTAAAATGTTTCAAGCAAACTATCATAATTTCTTTATGATATATCATATGCCTTTAACAAAGTGCTGTTTTTGTTTTTGTGTGTATTTTAGTTTGGTTTCTTGCAGCACACACTAAAGTGTAAATAGATTTTTTTCCTTATAGTGAAATCACTACTTTTCTCTGGAACAGTGTCCTTGATTTTAAAGATTTTAAAAGGTTTTTCTCTTTTACCTATTTCATCTCTATATTGTAGGGTTTCAAATTTTCAGCACGTTTTGGTTATTAAGAGGAAACGTTTTGAAATGTTTTGCTTCCTTATTATCAAAAATCAAAGCATTTTTCCTAGAGAAGGGTGTTCAGTACCAGAATTAACAATTGGTCAGTGGATTCAAAAACTGTATATCATGGTGGATGTTACTTCACATCTAAATCAGCTTAGTCATAAACTACAGGGGAAAGGAAACACAATTTTTTTGATGTTAGAAGAAGTTATTTCGTTTGAAAACAAATTATCTGTTTTTGCTCAAGATATTGACAGAGAAACTTTGATTACTTTCTAAGCCTGCTGAAACATCGCCAAGAAAATAATTCTGATTTTGACATTACCTATTTTTTATTTTTTGTTTTTTTCGGGCCACACCATTTGATCCTCTGGGGTTACTCCTGGCTAAGCACTCAGAAATTGCCCCTGGCTTGGGGGGACCATATGGGATGCCGGGGGATCGAACCACGGTCCTTCCTTGGCTGGCGCTTGCAAGGCAGACACCTTATTTCTAGCGCCACCTCGCCGGCCACAACATTACCTATTTTAAAACAGCACTTTTAAATATGAGGGCAGCTTTTTCAAGAGGTTTCAGGATTTCAGAAACAGCAAAGTGATGTTGGCTTTTATTAAAAAATAAACCTCTGGATGCCACTGTAATGGAATTAAATTTTTTTCCCTTTAATATTGACATTAGCAACTTTGAAATGCAATTTATGGATTTAAAAAACAAAGAACTGTGGAGTTCGAAATTTGGATGTCTTTGTGCTAATTTAGAAAGATTGGAGAAACAGAAATGTGAACTTTGTTTACAGCACAAGTGGTCTGTTTGAAAGACCTGGAGGAGGAAGATATGTTGATTTTTAACACCTGGAATAGTATTCCTGACTTATATAATCAACTAAAAAAGCTAGCATTCGCTGTTCTTTCCTTGTTCAGGTCTACATACTTATGCAAACAATCATTTTCAAACATCACTTATCAAGAGTAAATTGAGAAATCGTCTCATTGATGAGAACCTGGAATCGTGCCTAAAATTAAAAAAACAAACAAACAAACAAACAAACAAAAAAAACATACAAACCTGACTTACTCAAACTACCCAAGGAAATGCAAGGCCAATGTTCACATTAGTCTTTGTGACTTTGTCAGTCATTGTCAGGATGTAATTTTCTCTAAATTGTAAGGCAAATTTTATGGAATTTAATGTTATTGATAAATAATATCATTCTAAAATTTTTGTTTTATTAGTTGTGTTATTTGTATCCTCCCGACCTATATGGATACTTGCATGCAGAATATTCTCAATAAAAACTTATTGAAACTAAAAACAGTGTATCATCCTATGCATTTTTGGTTTTAAAAATGTGGCTCTCGGGGCTGGAGATATAGCATGGAGATAAGGTGTTTGCCTCTCATGCAAAAGGTAGATGGTACAAATCCCAGCATCTCATATGGTCCCCTGAGCCTGTTGGAGCGATTTCTGAGCATAGAGTCAGGTGTAATCCCTGAGCGCTGCCAAAAAACAACAAACAAACCAACCAAAAAAAAAAAAAATGTGGCTCTCAAAATAAATTTCAATTGTGGTTTTGGCGAGATTTGGCTCAGTTGAAAAAAAAGGTTGCCAACCACTGCCTTAGACAATTGAGACAAAAGATTCCCATTCCCAGCAGACTCCCCAGTGAAAGCAAACCTCTGCTCCAAGTTTCCCCACATGTATATATCTTACTCTATATCACAAGTATAATCAGTACATATACTCTGTACAGTTCCCATTTCCATCTTTTTACGAATAAGATTTTCCTATAGAATAGTTACTTAAAGGCATATATAAAATTAAATTAAGATAACTATGGGGGTAAAGTAGTTTTATAATTAGATTTTAAGATTGTT